>NW_018250522.1:11407-11790 GCF_001263595.1 Phalaenopsis equestris | reverse complement strand
GCATACATTCCCTCGACATACCGATGTCTCTACTGAGATGCCCCATCCTGAGGCATCATCATTGAAAAAGAAGAAGGTATGGGCACCTAAGGTAGCTGCACCGATACAGTTCAGTGAACCTGCAGAACAAGAAGGAGAACCAGTGCCTGAGATGTCTGACATCGTCGCGACAATAGCTAGCGAGATAGAAGAACAAGTTGAGGATTTCCATCAGGGTCATCCAGATGGTAAAGCGATCAGAGAATCAATAATTGAAGAAAAATTTAAGAAACTCAGGATTGAGATTTATGAGTTAGCACGAGAACACGGAGTTTCTGTCAATAGTGACAACGAGGATTTTGATTATGGTGATTACTTGGAGGAAGATTTCATGGATGTCCATG
>NW_018250522.1:10876-11089 GCF_001263595.1 Phalaenopsis equestris | reverse complement strand
AGTTCAAGCAAACGGTTGAACAAGTACGGGATGCCTTAGCCTAGTCTAAGGGCAGTGCATCAATTTTAAAGGGTAGACCATATCCGAAGGAATTTGATGTCGTGCCCTTCCCCAAGGGCTTTGTAACCCCGAACTTTAAGATATTCGATGGGACAGGAAATCTCAGACAACACATAGCACATTTTCGAGCCAATTGTAGAAACACAAGGAATA
>NW_018250522.1:9697-10230 GCF_001263595.1 Phalaenopsis equestris | reverse complement strand
CCAATAAAGATATATGCAGAAGATCATCGTCTGTCTTCATCGCAGTACCCTCAGAAACAAAGCAGTCAATCCAGCCAACGACCGTCTCAGGAGGGATCACCCCGAACAGCGGGGAAAAGAATATCCCTGTTGGAGCGACAGAAAGTTGTTTACTCCTTCAAAGATGAAGCTGTACCTAAGATATTCAAAAGTTTGATGAAGAAATCAGAATTCAAACTGCCTGATCCGAAGAAACTCGAAGAGGTGGATAAGAAGAATGAATTGAATTATTGCCCGTACCATCAGTTGCTTGGGCACACTATTGACAAGTGTTTCGTCTTTAAAGATTGGCTCGAGAAGAACATTAAGGAAGAGAATATTACAATCTCGAAGGAATATTTGAGAGAACCTGCAAAGGGTTCCGTAAACATGATTTCAGCCGAGCCAATCTCCCCAATCGATCCATATGTCGAAAAAGATGGATGGAGTACAACTTGGGATGAACTCAAGAGGGTCCTCAATCAAATGCAGGATTCATCAAAACAAGCTTCTAC
>NW_018250522.1:9447-9683 GCF_001263595.1 Phalaenopsis equestris | reverse complement strand
GATGGAATGAGGTATGGAGCAGATCGTCCAAGAAGATACTGAACAAGCTATAGTCTGCATCAAAACAAGTCTCCATTCAGAGTCTTCGGCATACCGAGCCCGAGATGAAGATTTCACCAGAAAATACGTCATCATCCAAGACAAAGAACAAGAGAAATAAGAGCGTTACTGCCAATATTAATAGCACGGGGGGTAGGATAGGGGCTGCCTCTACTAGATTGGTTGTCTCTGATTCG
>NW_018250522.1:6377-7642 GCF_001263595.1 Phalaenopsis equestris | reverse complement strand
AAAACAAATGCCAAAGGATAAATTTCAACTCTTTGAAAAATTGTGGAATACTAAAAGACGAACTCCCAATTCAAAAGAAGGTCTCGGATTTGGTACAGTTTGACCAGTCAACGATTCTGAATTTTGCATGGTTGTTACTAGTAAGTCAGAAGAGGATTGTCTCGATATAGAGGATGACTCTGCTGATCAATCAATAGAGGATACTCCGCCAGAATTTGAGGAAGAAATTAAATCCACTATCAATGAATTGAAAGAGATTAACCTCGGGACTGAATAACGACCCCGACCCACATTTATAAGTTCTCTACTTAATGATGAAGAATCTGCAGAACTTGTCAAACTATTAGCAGAATTCAAAGATTGCTTCGCGTGGAGCTATGATGAAATGTCAGGACTGTCAGCAGAGGTTGTAGTCCATAAACTTGGGGTGGACAAGAATGTAGCCCCAATAAAACAAGCTCCCAGGAGAATGCGCCTCGAAATAGAACAACAAGTCATCGCCGAGGTAAAGATATTGATAGACGCCAGTTTCTTTAAAGAAGAGTAGTACCCCACGTGGTTAGCCAATATTGTACCTATTAAAAAGAAAAATGGATAGATCCGCGTTTGTGTCGACTTTAGAGACTTGAACAAGGCATGTCCAAAAGACAAATATCCACTACCTATACTAGAAATGATGGTGGATATCGCTTCAACACATGAGAATTTCTCCTTTATGGACGGATCGTCAGGGTATAACCAAATCAAGATGGCTCCCGAAGATGCAGCGCTTACAGCTTTCAGAACACGATTGGAATCTTCTACTACATAGAGATGTCGTTCGGCCTAAAGAACGTCGGAGCAACATATCAGCGTGCAATGACGAAGATCTTTGACGACCTCATCCACAATCAAGTAGAATGCTACGTGGATGATCTGGTCATCAAAAGTAAACAAAAAATAGACCATTTGTATGATTTGAGGATTGCGTTTGAACGATTACGACGATATGACCTTAAGATGAATCCCTTAAAGTGCCCTTTTGGCGTCTCCTCTGGGAAATTTCTAGGATTCGTTGTTTGTCGTCGGGGAATCGAGATCGACCCAGATAAGATTAAAGCTATCTTAGAAATGCCTCCCCCTAAAACCTTGAAGCAGTTACGTTCCTTCCAGGGGAAGTTGGCATATCTGAGACGCTTTATTTCTAATCTCTCAGGTAGGTGTCAGCCTTTCTCGGCATTAATTAAAAAGGACACCAAATTTATTTGGGAAGAAAAATGTCAGCG
>NW_018250522.1:5250-6086 GCF_001263595.1 Phalaenopsis equestris | reverse complement strand
TGCTATCAAGGGACAGATTTTAGCAGATTTTCTTGCTGCACACCCACTGCCAGCTGGGTCCTCTCTCAATGACGAGTTACCGGACGAGCAGATACTACAGATGGAATTTTCCAGTGCGCAGCGCTGGGAAATGTACTTCGACGGTGCCTCATCAGCCAGGAAAAACAAGGGATCGGGCACAGTTACACCAGGAAAGGTAAGGATCAATTTGATCTTTATTATGCCAGATAAGGGTATGTTGAGGTTTTCTTACCACCTAACGGAGCCATGTACCAACAATGAAGCAGAATATGAAGCCTTAATCACCGGATTGGAATTGGCAATTTCGATGGATATAACGAACATTGACATTTATGATGACTCTCAACTTGTCATCTAGCAAATCGTCGGACAATACAGAATTCTAAAACCAAGATTAGCA
Source organism: Phalaenopsis equestris (assembly GCF_001263595.1). Lineage (NCBI taxonomy): Eukaryota > Viridiplantae > Streptophyta > Magnoliopsida > Asparagales > Orchidaceae > Phalaenopsis > Phalaenopsis equestris. Next base: position 5,665 of record NW_018250522.1, on the reverse strand, counting down.
GAATACAATCCGTACGCGATGAAGCTCCTAGAGCAGATTCCTGAGGTGACTTTCTACCGGATTCCTCGGGGAGATAATGATCATGCCGACGCTTTAGCAAACTCGCTAAGGAAATGACGTGTCCCACGGAGGATTCCATCGAAGTCTCGGTGCAAGGAAGACGAGTCTTGTCTCAAAACGACTTCAAAACTCTACATAAACTTGCAAAAGAAGAAACCATAAATATAGTTGCAGACATCAACGAAGATTGGCACAAGCCATTAACAGAATATTTGCACACTGGAAAGCTACCAGAGAACAAGTCTGAGGCACACCACATCACAAGAAGGGACATGTCTTACGCCCTGGTGGGATATGTTCGCTACAGAAGATCGTTCGACCAAATGTGGCTACGGTGTTTGAGCAGAGCCGAGGC
>NW_018250522.1:4548-5097 GCF_001263595.1 Phalaenopsis equestris | reverse complement strand
GTGCATGGGGTGGTCTTACACCAGCCTCCGAATGTGCTACACCCACCTGTCGCCTCATGGCCATTCAAGTGTTGGGGCATAGACATAATAGGTCTGGTAGACTCTCCATCTTCTAAAGGACAAAGATTCATACTTGCCGCTACAGATTACTTCTCCAAATGAACAGAGGCAGTACTATTACGTGAGGTTATAGCACAACACGTCCTTCAACTTTTCAAAAGCCAAATCGTCTACCATTTTGGAGTACCGCGAAGAATAATCTCTGACAATGGGACAGCTTTCAAAAGCACAAAAATCAATAATTTCGTCAGAAGACATGGGATAGATTGGAAATACTCTACAATTTACTATCCCAGAGCGGATGATCTTGCTGAAGCTTTCAACAAGACACTGATACAAGTTTTGAAGAAAACATTGGACGAGAATAAAAGGGATTGGCATAACAAACTGTTAGAAGCCCTGTGGGCCTACCGGACGACTTTCAGGACTCCCACTCAGTGTACACCTTATATGCTCGTGTACGGGACCGAGGCTGTGCTACCGCTAGAG
>NW_018250522.1:2144-4528 GCF_001263595.1 Phalaenopsis equestris | reverse complement strand
ACTTACAAAGGAAGAAAGCACAAAACTCAGACTTGAAGAACTGGAAAGTCTCGAGGGAAAACGATTGGAAGCACAGCAACATTTGGAGCTCTACCAGGCGAAGATGGTACAAGCCCATGACAAATTGGTCCGCCCAAGGACATTCAAAATTGGTGACCTCGTACTCGTGCTAGAACTATTCTTGCTCGCCATAAAATAGGTGGCAAATTTGAGCCAACTTAGGAGGGACCATTTGTCGTTGAGAAGGTTTATACAGGAGGAGCCTACCAATTAGTGGACTTTCGGGGCCAAAGACCCATGCTACCGATAAATGGACGTTACTTGAAAACCTATTACGCAGCCTGATGTCGCCTACCTCCGCTCGTCTTTGCTTGCTTTGAAACTTTAAAACCTTCATTGTTTTTAGGGTTATCTATATGGCCATATGTCTATGACCGGGTCTAAATTTTGTAATTAATCTCATATATAATGAAAATTTTGAGAAAATTTTTTTTGAACTTTACACGTTCTCTTTTCTACTTTTGGATTTAAAAATGCCATTAATTTAAAAAATAGTTAAATTAAACAAAACTCACACATAAAATGAGTAATCATTTTCATCAAAACAAACTAAAATTTAATTTAATAAATACTCTGTTTTGTTCTTGTTCATGCCAAACTTCGTCCCACTGACGTTTATTTCTGTCATCTGCAGAAAAAATGTCAGGACAGAGGCTGATCTTTGCCTTCCAGGATGGCTGGAACCTTGCATTGAATGAAGACATGGCGCCACAAAGAGGTGTCATAGATTTTGACATGGATTTCAACCAGATTGAAATGGACTACGACGGTCCTCTAATGGGTGTGGTCAGCAAGGAAGAAAAGAAAGGACTACCCTCACAGTTGAGGGTGACCACTCAGGACGACGCGTCACGTAAGGGTAAAAACATGATGGTAGAACAAGATCCGATGGAGGGGCCCAGCCGACTGCCCTCCATGATAGCTACTCTAGCGAGGGGCTTAATAGCTGCCCATAGTGAAAAACTGCCAAATACTCCGCTCCGCAGAATACAACGCAGAAATGCGAGCCGAAAGAAACAAAGAGCCTTCTCGCTCAGGAGCGCAAGCGCCAAAGAAATGAAAACAGTTTTCTTACCCCCATTCCGGAGGGACATATCTACGATCCAGAGCTGAGAGAGACTTCGGCTAGCCTGCCCACTACAGATGAAGAATCAGGATTTCTGATAGGATCAGCTGTACCCCCAGTCGCAGATATCTTGTGCAGAGGTTGCCTAAAATGCGACGTCGAGATACCAGCCAGGACATCAGTCACGGGCACGTTTGTAGAATGCCCAGACTGCAACGTTTTACATCTACAGCGTTTCAGTACCTTAGAAGAGTACACTACCAGCACCAACGAGTCTTAGACTCCATATTTTGTGGCAAACGTGTCATATGTCCCACTGGGGACAGATCAATGCGCACCGTGGAGCCCAGGATCATACATCTCGCTTGAGGTTGAATCTCATATTCCGGATCGGCCAGCACCAGTTTGGATCCCCGCCGAGGCCCGGAGAAAAGAACGCCCCAGACACTGCCAGCTCCCGGTATGGTGGAATATTGCAAAATAAGCAAGGTAAACAAGAGAGAATTTGAGTTCTATGAAGAAGTTCAAGGAAAGTTTATCAACATATTGGAAGGCCTGGAGTTATATACCAGAGTTTTCTCTAAAACTGATGAAAGAAGCATCCTGGATTGCATCTTTGATTTGAGAGATAGAGGTCGAACAGGCCTTCTCATGGAAAGAGCGTACTCGGATCTGAAGAAATGGATGCGGGGGAAAGGAAGAATTACCATCCAGTGTGGGTGTTGCTACAATTTTACAAACGACAGATAGAGGAATCTGCCTGGCATACTCAGAAATGACCAAGTGGATCTGTTACCACCGATGATCAAGTGGATGATATAGAGAATGTTAAAGTGGAATATCTTACCCGCCACTTGCATTCCTAACAGTTGCATCATCAACATTTATGAAGAAGGTGACTGCATTCCTCCGCACATTGACCATCATGACTTTGTGAGGCCTTTCTGCACAGTCTCATTCATGACTAAGAGCAATATTTTGTTTGGAAAAGAAATCGACGTAATCGGCCTTGGTGAATTCAGAGGAGCTGTGGAAATCCCTCTCCCAGTTGGTTCAGTACTTGTTCTCAAGGGCAATGGTGCAGACATGGCCAAACACTGCATACCAGAAGTACGATACTGTAGGGTGTTCGTGACCTTCCGCAGGATGGATGACAGTAAGATACCATATGGATTCCAGCAAGACCCGGAGTTGGAAGAACTGTTTCCTTACGAGCTATGAGAAGGTTGTACCTCTGAATACATGCGAAGGGAACTCT
>NW_018250522.1:0-1069 GCF_001263595.1 Phalaenopsis equestris | reverse complement strand
GCTCATCCTATTGCAATCTTTCAAATCAAATTCTAGAGGTCGAGAATTTCACATTTGATACTGCGTTGCTCTAGGAGCTCATCCTATTGCAATCTTTCAAATCAAATTTCAGAGGTTGAGGATTTCACATCTGATACCGCGTTGCTCTAGGAGCTCATCCTATTGCAATCTTTCAAATCAAATTTTAGAGGTTGAGGATTTTATATCTGATTCAGCGTTGCTTTAGGAGTCCCTCCTATCGCAATCTTCCGAATCAGTACTAAATTCTGATTCTTCACATTTGAGGTCGGACCTTACATTCCGACACTTTCGTTTGAGAGTTGACCTACATTTCAATTCTCACTTCTGAATCAGTCCTAAATTTCTGATTCATCACATTCGAGGTCGGACCTTACATTCCGACACTTTCTTTTGAGAATTGACCTATATTTCAATTCTCACTTTCGAATCAGTCTAAATTTCTGATTCATTACAGTCGAGGTCGAACCTTACATCCTGACACTTTCTCTTGAGAATTGACCTACATTGCAATTCTCACTTTCGAATCAGTCCTAAATTTTTGATTCTTCACAGTCGAGGTTGGACCTTACATCCCGACATTTTGTTTTGAGAATTGAACTACATTTCAATTCTCACTTCCGAATCAGTCCTAAATTTCTGATTCTTTACATTTGAGGTCGGACCTTACATTCTGACACTTTCTTTTGAGAATTGACCAACATTTTAATACTCATTTCTGAATCAATCCTACATTTCTGGCTCATTACAATCGAGGTCGGTCCTTATACTCTGACTCTCCTTTTTTTGAGTCGATGTTTGAATCTCAATTCCCATATTGGGGTCAACACTTACATTTTGACTCCCATCCTTTGGAAATCTTTGAAATTTCATAACTTAAAATTCACTCTCCGATCCCCACCGAGAGTCTCTACCCTTTGATTTCAAGCAGACGATCACCTGCTAATTCCCCGGCAGAAACAAATCGCACACACAACTCTACACGTACTTCTGGGTCTGATGACTTAGAAGTCAGCATTGGTTTTGGTTGATCTCGTCGGTCAACGCCAAT
>NW_018250521.1:70173-70377 GCF_001263595.1 Phalaenopsis equestris | reverse complement strand
AATTATAATCCTTTGAACTTTTTACTGGAGGTAGACCTAGGCTAGTGAAGTCTTTGGACCAAATTTCATAATTGTTTGAATTCTCTGTGATTTATTAGAATTATTTTAAGTTCTAGGTTATTTAATAAAAATAAAATATTTTGGGAGGTGAAATTAAGTTTTCTAGAGAACTCAGAGGAACAAATTATATATTTGTTTGATTTT
>NW_018250521.1:67048-68140 GCF_001263595.1 Phalaenopsis equestris | reverse complement strand
GGCATCCAAAGGAATCTATCACAACAATTTAATGCAAATGTGTTTTAATTTGGCAAGGATATCTTAAGCATGTGTATTTTTGAGAATAAGATCCCTTAATTTGGGGGACATTTGGTCTAAGGCTCGTCTAGCTTTGGTCAGATGTGTTTTGGCTCAACCTTAGGGGTCAACTAATGGCTGAGTTGGAGTTAATTTGGTTGCTTTAGGGTGGTTAGGTCACATTTACTGCATGGGTCCAAGTGGGTGCCAATGACCAAAACTTGGGTTTGGGCTAGGTTAGCCATGTAAATTGCCCCAAATAATTGTTTCATTTAGTGTAGATGATCATAAGGAATAACTTTGGTGAAGGATGGAAGTGGTTTTGAATCCAATTGGAGGGTCAATTTGAGGGAATTTTGAACTTTAATTAATTTGGTCATGTTGGGGTAGACTTGGGTCTAGCTTGGGTTAGCCTTGGGATAAGTCCAAATTGATTGTTTTAAATGGTCAATAGGGACCTCATGAGGAGTTTTCAACATGAATTGGATGCCAATTTGGAGGTTAAGCAAATCAATTGGGCTAAATTTGGGAATTTTGGATTTAAGCCAAAATCAAATGAATTTGAGACTTCAACAATGCCAATTGATGGTTGATTTTGATGTATAGGAATGTCATAAAGATTTTGAAACATTAATTGAGGCCAATTGACTAGGCTATGGGTTCAACTTGGTGAGATTAGGTCATATGGTCAAAATTGGGATTTTTACTCAAATCAAAATTGGGCTCAAATCATGGACCGATTGAGTTTAGATTTGGTTTAGTGAATTTGAGTTTAGGATTGGAATTTGGGTCAATTGAGATCAAATTGATGGACATTTGAGTTGGATTTTGGGAAATTTGGGGGTTTTGGTTAAAGATGATCAAATTGGCCAAATTGGGTCATGAAGTAGTTGAAGAAATAAAATTGGGAATATTTAAGATTTATTGGGATTTTCTGGGAATTTTTGAAATTTTTGGAATTTTGAGCTATGGAGGGGTATTTTGGTAATTTGGGGGTGTTTTAGGGGTAAAAGGCCAAGATGGGTATTTTGGTAGAGTTGAGGTATCAATCAT
>NW_018250521.1:63700-65982 GCF_001263595.1 Phalaenopsis equestris | reverse complement strand
TGTAATATTAGGAGCTTTCTATACATATAAATCATTAGAGAAGTTGTTGGGTAATGAAATTTTGAAATAAGTACAAAACTAAACATTATACAAACACAATATTTCACTAACACATCACAATACTAAATAAAAACAATTACAAATACATTAAAATGCAAATATAAAAATCACATCACATTAAAATTTTACGAAGTACTAATCAAAGTCTATTATAAGTACACATGCAAATTTCAAACTACAACACTAAACATTTATAACAATAATTAAAAATTATCTAACTGCAAATATAAAATAAAGCATAGAATAAAATAAAAGTACAAACAAACATACATCTATCTCTATCACAAAATCACAAAACAAAAGTACATCAATCACTATCATATATCAAAATCCCATATTATATCCTCGCCTCCCTGGTTAGCAGGTGAATTGGGTTGATACTAAGTATAACGGGTGTATTCAGGAAAAGTAACATCAGACTCACCTCTGTAGTGTTGGGCCTGAGCTTTTTAGTAAGCTATCTCGAAGTTAGAATGCCTCTGTAGGTACACACTATCATAATCATATCTAAGTTCTAATCCCCTAATTCTTTCATTTATTTTCTTTATACTCTTCCGTTGCAAGGTTAACTCATTCATTAAATCATGAAGGGTAGGGGAACTAGAGGAAGGAAGGTCATAAGTAGTAGAGGGGATATCTCTACTAGTAGAAGGTTCTTTACTCCTACTCCCAGTTCTCCATCCTTCATGGGATTCATGCGTCTTTAAATTACCTTTACTAATGGGTTTCATAGGGTAAACCCATTCTTCATCATCTCCAGCTTCAACTCTAGAAAGTTGACAAAGTGCATAAATGAGGCCAGGATGTCCCAGCCCTCCACTTTATTCACTCCTTGTTGTGGTCAACTCTATTGAATTAAATAGCCTATGTCTCGGGAAAAATCCGTCGTCAGCAGCATCGATGGCGCTATCAGCGAGATTTTCAAAATTAGTTTGATTTCTAAATTTTTACTATTTCGATCAATTTTAAGCCTTGTCGACATTTGTTCAATCATTATAGACATAAGTTTTAAGTGATTAAATGATGTACTAACACAAATAAACATTCACAACACAGAAATCAAAATTATATTTAAAATCCAAGGGTTACAATACACGTTACCCAACACACATAAGTTTGGTATTTTCTCATCCTTAATACATCAATTCAACGTTGTAATCCAATCCACAATACTCTAAACGTTGAAAACAAAAATTTTATGCTCAATCTCAACTATATTGAGATCTAAAAGCAAAATTCAAAAGTGAAGCAAACACATAAGTTCAAATCAAATCACACACATAGACATGTAGGTAGTAAAGTAAATCTACTACTCTAATTCTATGCTTGTTTCTCCTCTGATATCGCCCATCGATTAAACATGAACGAAGAGGTTATAGAAGGGTCAGTATGAGAATTCTTTAATAGAGTCCTCTTCTATCAATCCCATCTTTCTCATCAATCGTATCAAACTTCCTTCGATATGTCCTAACTGATCAAAATGCTCTTTTATCCTCCAGTCTAGATGATCAAAAATTTTAGAGATATTGTTAATTGTATTCATAACATTTTGTACCTCTTTCTCTAATTTCTTGATTCTGCGCAGGATCACTAGTGTCTTGTCCGGAACTAGAGGCTGAATAAGAAGTGAATTCTGAGACAATTGGTGTGTAATAATAGTCATATCATTCTCATCTTCATTGGCTTGGAACTGTTGGGCTGGGTCCAAAGGCTTCCAAGGTAGAAGTACCTTTTCCCAATTCTCATAAGATACGTGGAACTGACTGCAGAGTAAGAAGATTGTTGAAGGATGTTCAAGCCCATAAGTTGATCCATGAACGATCAGACCAAAAACAGACTTCACAATTATCAATCCAATATCAGCAGTCCCATTTGAATACAGTAATTTAAAATAGCACTTTATTTAGTAACTTTACCGATCCTCATTGTCGGTAATAGTTTTGTAGAAATGAAGAAGTGTCAGTATTTAGAAACGGGGTTTAAAAGTGTAGCATAGAAACTAACAGACCCGTTTTCTCTCATTTCCTAGTCTTCAGTCTCGTCCGTAAAAAATTGGTAGATCTCATTCATCAGATTTCTTGTCAGGATGAAGTTGGAATAATGAAAGATAGGAACATTCTTGATCGTATATAACTCATTAATCCGTGTAGGAGTAAAAGTTATCCATCTACCTTGCACATAGATGACTCCCTGGTTGATTCCATGCAAATTAGCATAAAACT
>NW_018250521.1:59387-59790 GCF_001263595.1 Phalaenopsis equestris | reverse complement strand
GTTTTCAATATTCTTGATAGCAGTTCCTTGATTTTGTAACTGGTTTCCTTAAATTTGTAATTGATTTCCTTGATTCTGCAATTTTTGACCCATGTTCAGTATCAACTCTTCCATAGACAACTTCTTTTCCTTAAATTGAGTGTTATTTTTAAATCATGGAGGATAAAAAGGTCTATAATTAACATTTCCTTGGTTGGATGAATTTTTTAATGGTTCACTGGGTTGTTTGCCCATTGTTGATTTGTAGAAGAATTTTTATTCTAATTAAAGTTAGGAAGATTCTTCTAACCTGGGTTATAATAGTTCAAATAAGGATTTTTGGGTCTATTGTTAATAGCATTTAAAGTCTCATAAGAAGGTTTAATATCCATAAATTGCCCAGATGAATTCTCTTTCATCATAG
>NW_018250521.1:50118-57968 GCF_001263595.1 Phalaenopsis equestris | reverse complement strand
GCTGAGAGGATACCAGCTCTCACTTCGGAGCTCCCATGTTTCCCTCGCCTGAGGGCTAACATCTACACTTCAACACCCAAATGATAGGACCGAATTGATGATTTTAGTCTGTCACTCTAAAATCTCCAATTCTATGCCCGATAATTTTTATTTCTTTATTTATTTGCACCCAACTTTCAAGGACTTTAACCTCCCTAAGTTGTAGAAGAGTTTTCAAGAGTTGCCCAAGCGTCCCGTAAAAATTATCCACATGCTATGCATCTGTTGAGAGAACTGACGTGCTCACCGTCGGCGACCTCGATGGTGCCATCGGCGGCCTACTAGAATATTTAATCTGGACTCTCGAAAAAAACTCGTCGTCGGTGGCGTAGAGCTCGTCGTCGGCGCCCAATATCAAACCTTCATATTTTCGACCTTTTTGCTCCAAATTTGCTCCTTTTTGCATCTTTGTGCTCTAATGACCATAATTCAACATACCTACAACAAAACATCAAAAATACCCTTCTTTAAAGTGCAATATCATCAAATGAGTGTAAAATAAGTATGAAAATCTCAACATATTTTCCTTTGGTCAATAGCCCCAATAGCATAATCACTAGCATCACACATTATTTCAAATGCTTTTTCCAAGTCAGATGGTATTATTATAGGTGCAGTGAGTATTTTTTTCTTTAATAATTCAAATACTTTTATGTATTCCTCATCAAAATCAAATTTTGTATCTTTTTCTAAAAGTTGGCATAGTGACTTAGTTATTTTTGAAAAAAATTTTATGTAACACCTGTAAAAACCAGCATGTCCTAGAAAACTTCTCACCCCTTCAACACGAGTAGGATGCGGTAATTTTTCTATAACTTGGATTTTTGTAGAATCTACCTCCATGCCATTTTCAGAAATTTTATGCCTAATAAATTAACATTTTTTTCCAATTTAACACTAGATTGATTTTTTCACATACTTCCGGAACCTTTTCTAAATTATTAAGCATAACTCAAATGAAGTCCCAAATAGAGAAAAATCATCCATAAATACTTTCATTCCATGTTCTATAAAATTCCTAAAAATTGACATCATGCATCTTTGAAATGTTGCAGTGCTTTACATAGTCCAAAAGACATTCTACGAAAAGTAAATGTTCCATATGGGCTTGTAAATGTTATTTTCTCTTGATCCTCTAGAGCAATTGGAATTTGATGATAATTGGTATATCCATCTAAAAAGAAATAATATTTATTCACAGCCAATCTATCCAACATTTGGTGTAGAAAGGGTAAAGGAAAGTGATCTTTTCTGGTGGCCATATTTAATTTTCTATAATCAATGTAAATTCACCAACCAGTTACTTGTCTTATTGGTATTAATTCATTTTTCTCATTTTCTTCAACAGTCACTACTTTCTTCGGAACACAGAGAATTTGGCTTACCCAAGCACTATCTCAGATAGGATATATAATTCCAACATCTAACCATTTTAAAATCTCTTTTTTAACAACTTCTTTCATTATTGAGTTTAATCTTCTCTGAAGATCAGCTTTAGGTTCATATTTTTCATCTAATAAAATTTTGTGCATACAAATTGAATGACTAATTTATTTAATATCTGCTAAAGTCCATACAAAAGCCTTTTTGTACTTTTTCAACATTTCTATCAACTTCTGTTCTTGATATTCAGTTAACTCAGAGGATATAATAACAGGAAGTGTAGATGACTCTCCTAAAAATACATACTTTAAATTGGCAGGTAATATCTTTAATTCAAGTTCAGATGGTTTAATACTTGAAGGAATAAGATTTTTACTATCGTTTTCCAACAAGTCTAACATTTCAAATTTGCTATGAATATAATCCAAATCTTCTTCTTTCATTTCATCTTCATTCTAAAAAATTTCTTCTTTCTTTAACTTTTTTTTGAGCTCATTCTTAAACTATTCATTACTTAGATAATCAACTACTTCCATCCTGAAACATTCATTATCCTTTTCTTTTGTTGGATATTTCATAGCTTTTGCTATATTAAATTTCACTTTTTGATCATTAACACTCATTATTAATTCTCCTTTTTGCACAACTATTACATCTCTTCCTGTTGCAAGAAATGCTCTCCCTAAAATAATAGGAATCTCTTTATCTTCCTCATATCCAATACAATAAAGTCTACAGAGAAATCAAATTTATCCACTTTTACTAGTACATCCTCTATAACTCCTTTTAGATAAGTTCTTGATCGATCACCTAACTGAAGAGTTACAGTAGTAGGAGAGATTTCTCCCAAATCTAAATATTTAAATATCGATAAAGGCATAAGATTGATACTAGACTCCCAAATCACATAAAGCTCTTCCATAAAATTTTTCACTGATAGCACACGGTATAGTGAAACTACCTGGATATTTTAATTTTTTAGGAAGATTTTTCTGAATAGTAGCACTACACTCTTCACTGAGTGCAACGGTCTCATGATCTGTAAACTCGTTTTTCTTTTCTTATTAAGTATATCCTTAATGAATTTCACATAGCTTGACATTTGTTCGAAAGCTTCAACAAAAGGAATATTTATCGTTAAATTCTTAAGGATTTAAAAAAAATTGTAAATTATTTATCTTTATTCTTCTGTTTCAGTCTTTGAGGAAACAGAGGTAATGGTTTTTCTAAAGGAACCCGTTTTGCTCATTTTCATGTTGATCATTTTCCATTTCTTCCTTCTCATCATCAACTTCAGTTTGTTTTTAGATCCATGTTTCAACTTCTTCTCCACTTCTTAATTGAATAATTTTAATTTGCTCTTTATTTTGATCTTTTGGATTAACATCCACAGTACTCGAGAGAATTCTAGAAGGTCTGTTACTAAGTGCAGTAGCACTATGTCCTAACTGATTTTTAATATTTCTAATAACAAACCCTTGATTCTGTATTTGATTTCCCATATTCAAAATCACTTCTTCCATTGTCAACTTTTTTCCTTAACTTATAAGTTAGGGTTGGAGTTAAATCCCAGAGGAAAATAATGTCGATAATTAAGATTTCCTTGATTGTTTAGATTTCCAAATGGATTCACCGAATTGTAATAATTATTCCAACTAAAATTAGGGTGATTTTTCCATCCACTGTTAAAATAGTTAGAATAGAAATTGTTATTTCGATTATTTATAGCATTTAATGTTTTGTAAGATGATTGAGTATCAATAATCTATTATAGTGAATTTTCCTCTAATACTGAGGGTATTTGATAATAGTTCACTCCGATTTGATCAATCTTTTTAGAAATAACAGCAAATTGAGATGCCAAAATAGACATTGGATCAAAATCATGAATACTGGCTACTCTTTTAGGATTTACCCTTTCAAATGGTCATTGAAAATTATTAGTAGTCTTTCTTCAATTAGAGAATATGCTTCCTCAAAAGGTTTTTACATTAATGATCCACCCGCAGCAGCATCTATGATAGACCTAAATAATCTGGTAAAGCATGGTGTGGACATTTTCTAAGAAGATCTTTAAATCTTTCCCAGGCTTCATATATCGATTTCCCTTCAAACTAACAAGAAGATGTAATATCATTTCTAAGCTTAGCGGTTTTCGAGGGTGAAAAATATTTAACCAATAGTTTTTGTGATAGTTCTCCCCAAGTTCTAATAGATCCAGGTGCTAATGAATTTAGCCAAGCCTTAGCTTTATCCCTTAATGAAAACGGAAAAATTCTAAGCCTAACAACATCATTAGACACTCAGTCATATTTAAATGTTGCACAAATTTCAAGAAAACTAGCAAGAGGTAAGTTAGGATCTTCATTAGGCGATCCTCCAAACTGATTATTTTATACCATTTAGATAATAGTAGGTTTAAGTTCAAATGAATTAACAACAACATCAGGATTTTTAATAGTCAACTGAAGTTCATATGATGTCGGATTCACATAATCTTTTAAAAGTCTTTACCGATTCTTATTTATTGGATTATCTAAGTTATTTGCCTTCTTTTAAATTTTTAATTTCTCTTTGTTGTTTTCAAATTTTTCTAATAGTACGTTCTAATTCTGAATCGTAAGGTACTAAACCTTCAAATCCAATATTTCGCATAAACAAATAAAGTAAGCAAAATAAAATTCTAAGAAATAAACACTCTTAAATAAAAATATGTTTCTTTTTGAATTTTTGATTTTTTATATTTTTATGGTATATATATTATCTTTAAATTTCTTAATTTATCAAAACTATTTAATTTAACTGTTATCTTCCCCAGCAACGACGCCAAAAACTTGATCCCAATTTTTTATATGTAAGGATTTATGAAGATGACACCATTACGGCACAAAAAATTGCAATTATTAATGAGATTCCACACAAGTATACGTATCGTTATCAAGTAATAATGGACTTTCTATTTAAGCCCCAAATATCGATCCCACTGGGAAGGTTTAAAGTTGCAATGATAAATTTTTCTATAAAATTCACAGAAAGTCAAACAAAATTACTGTCAGTAATTTTGAATGTTGAGATAAAAACTAAATTACTTAACTATTAGCAAAAATGAAATGCAAGATTTAAATAGTAACTATTAATCTACTAACTATGTTTATGTAATGAAGATTTCTTATGTGAAAAAGCATCCTTCCCACTACAATGAGGTTTTGGTGAAATGAGATGAGATAAATGTTTATAATATGTATTAGGCCAAATAGGGGAAGTTCTAATTCTCTACCCTGACACAGTGCATAAAAAATCATTGGCTAATCCCAGGTTTAGTCCTTAAATCCGTGGCTAGGCTAGGAGGATATCGGCTCCCACTCCAGAGCTCCCACTTCCCTTCACTTGAAGGCTAACTCTCGCTTTAGTTTTTAAACACTAAGATCGAATTGGGGATTTTAGTCTGTCACCTTAATAATTCTCCAATTCTACACCCAACAAAGAATATTTCCCTATTTATTTGAATTTAATTCCCTGAATGAATTTCTCCTCCATGAAATCAAATGTAATCCTTACTCTATTGTAGAACTCATACTCCATTTCCCGGATCATATGTTTCACAACACATTTTAAGAATTCAATTGGCCAGATTGAAAAGTAAATTAAGCTCGGAGTTGAAAAGTCATCGCAATTTATTTTATATTTTAATATTGGCACATCCATGTTATCTCTTCATTTCACCATATCTCAGAGTAGGGAGAAAGATAGAGGAAACTACTCACACTTCATGAGATAGATAAAATAAAACACAAATTTTATATATAAAAGAAAGTTCATACAACACTAATAAACAAACAACACTTATCTATCAAACCTATCTATAACTCTTTCTCAAAGAAAATCCCTTGTAGCCTTTCCTTAGAAATACAGGAAGAAGATATCTCTCACTTTTCCCCTTCTATAACACTCTTACAAAAAGTTTCACACTTAATCTCACCACACAAACTGAAAATTATAAAAGAAAACTCACGAATTGACTCCAATGTGGTGGTGGAATGAAAATGGATTATGAATAATGACGAAAAAGGAGCATGGTGGAACGTTGTGGAGCGAAAAGGAATGTGAAGGAGTGAAGGAGTGAAGGAGTGAAGGAGTCAAGTTCTTGATGAATTTCAACCCCAAATAGTGCCTAGGGTCGGTTCTCTAAGACGTACCTCCAAATTCTCTTCAAAAATTGTCTAAATACATCGAATCTTATAGAAACAGGGGCTAAACCAACATTGGCATCGTCGACCGTAGTGTCCCGCAATTTGATTCGTTGCTCTCTGTTTAAAGGCATCGTCGGTGCTGAGTAAAATTCTCAGTTTGTTCTATTGTTCTGCGCGGTCGACGCTGTCCTTGGCGTGGTCGGTGCTGAGTATTTCTTCAAAAATGTTATTTTGATTCCAAATTCCATCCTTTTTACTTTAAGTCCTAAAAATAAACAACCTGCAAGAAAACATCAACATACCTTCCATTAAAGTGCAATATCACAAAAAATAGGTATAAAATATGGGTCAAAAAATGCATATATTTTCGGTGTGTCAAAATCCCCAAAACATACATGTTACTTGTCCTCAAGTAACTCCTCTACTACATAAAATTATGACTTCTGGTAAAGAATTTAACTTCTAGATTTTTATACTTTAGTTCTCTAAACATAATAGTATAACTTAATAAAAATTCAAAACAACTCCAGTTAATACTAAAGCTGTAAGGATATTCAACAATTAAGTCCAAGATTTCTGATCCTCTATTTCTTTCAAGAAAAATTGCAATTTTTCATATTAAAGTCACTTAGAATATTCATATGAAAAAGAATTGCATTAAACTTTACTAATAATTAAGCGCATATTCAAATAAAAAGTTTAGAAAATGTGTCCAAGTCTTTTTCCTTAAGTTGATTTAAATGAAGCCAATTTTTAATTAGGCATCTCCTCAAGCTTCTCCCAACATCTTTTTCTTTTTCTTTTCTTTTCAGGATCATTTTTTTAAAATCCTTTTTTCTTTTCTTTCTCTCTTATTTTTTTTATGTGAAGATTACTATATCTTGATAGCCTTTAATGATTTTGAACTTCACTATCCTCTTCTTAAAGTTAAAAACTTATTACATTTCTTTACTTAACAAATTTATATTAACTTAAAGATTTCACAAAGTTTAATTCTTTTCTTTTTAAATGAATCTTTTAAGATTTTTAATACTTCAAAAATATAAATTTCTTTACTTAAAATAGAAAAACATAAACTTATTCTCTTTTACCAAATATCTTATTCTCTAGAATTAACCTTTATTGTTGAAAATTTTTACTTAAATTTACTATATATTTAGAAACATAAAAATAGTTATCTAAAGTTAACTCCTCATACTAAAGATCTTGTTAGATTTAAAATTTTGAAAATATAGTTAAATGAGGACAAATAAAATTAAGTTCCTTCTCTTTTTTTTTTTGAAGTAATTTTTCTTCTCCCCCCAAACTTAAATTTTGAAAAGATTTAACATGAAGAACTTAAAAATAAAGGGTGAAAGAAAACATTAAATACATAAAAAAAATACATACCTGTTGAAGGTTCTGTTTTTTGAAAATAAATTCTGAAATACTGCAGGTGTTAACGAAAATGAAAAAGATATTGATGACACCGGTTACTACAGTTTTGGGAGTGAAGAGCCAATCCTTAACTGCCATGGAAGACCACTCACCATCAACTTAAATTTCTCCGATACAGAAGAAGCACCAGAAAATTTGCCCACAACATCAAAAGAAGAAAAAGAAGAGATCACAGAAATCAATTTGAGAAGAGAAATGGTCTTACCCCCAAGAACGGCTCCAATGGATAAATGAAAGCAAATAGTTACTTCATAAGAGCCACCTTCACCTCCGCTAGTGGAAGAGATACATAACCAAGTAAAGATTAATGTTTGCATAAAGTGAATTATAACGTATTAGCTCATCTTAAGAGGTTTCCGACCAAACTAACCATCTACACACTCTGATTCTGTCAAAGTAGATGAGCGAGTCTATGGTCAGTACTTTTCTTGATCCAGAAATTTGCTTAGCTCAATTGCCAGCACATCCTCAGATGAAGTTACTTCATTAAAAGAACAACTTGGGGTAACCTTCACTGATGTTGACTTATTTCTTGGAATTGTTTATCACAACTGGCCGCTCTACATCTCCGTCAACATCGACAGATTTGTGTTGTGCAGAGTCTTGGTAGGTCCGGGAGCATCACTCAGCTTAATGAGTCTACGGACATTGACAAACTTGGATATTGATGCTCAGGAGCTTACATCCGAGAAGTTGATGTTAAGAGGATTGTTGGCACAATTTTGTTTAAGGAGTTCTGAAGTTGTCGGCTGCTATGATGGATATCCCAACACCCGTTTTAATTTAATTTAATATATATAT
>NW_018250521.1:42797-49946 GCF_001263595.1 Phalaenopsis equestris | reverse complement strand
GACTCGATTAAATAAACTAAAGATTGTATAACATCGGTTAAGTCTGCGAAACCATTTTATGTTGACCAATAATTTCCCCTATTCAATACAAAAAATTAAATAGGGTTTATATTAAGCTGGGTTCGGGAATGCTTCCTATAAGGGCAAGCCCCTATAGTTAATTACATCCTAGATAACTGAAGTCACCTAAGAAAATTCTTCAGAAAAATCATGGGATATTATCTTCAAAGAGGTCAAAGGATTAGGACTTTTCAACGAGATCAGACAAAAAGGTGTGAAAGGGTGATGACTCAAATTTAGAACATTTTATTGAGAATCCAAAGGAAGAAAAATTAGGGGATGTCAAAGATCCTGAGGAGAACCTCGGTGACTTCCCAAGTTATCCTACTGTTTGGCTTCAATTTTGGAGATTAGAATTTATTGAATCTTTCATCCTACCAATTTTATTAATTAGGGCTTATATTTGTGTGAAATAATCATACAAATAACCTGGTAGATGTGAGGATTTAGGTCTTGACAGACGACAACCTTGGAATCGTAAAGTAGGTTATGGATTAAATTGTATAGTAGAATCATACAAAGGCCTAAAGATAAGTTGAGGATTCATGTTGCATAAGCAAACAACCTTGAAGTCCTATGGATTGTTTTTTAATTCAAAAGAACGGTTTAGCTAGTGAAGACATGTTTTGTTGTTCAAGATGACTATGCTGCCCACGATGCTAGCTCCAAGCTCATCGTCATAGGAAGTTTTAGTTTTAGAAATTTCAATTAAGGAGATTAGAAAAATATCATGTTTTAGTATGTCAAGTTATGATGTCAATTCAATTGTCCCTATGGTTATGGTTCTTTAAATATTATGGGGGATATTAAAGTTGATTAGAACAACACCGGTTAGGATCCTACGGTTCCCTTATTTCAGCACCACTATTTTCAATCAGATTCACTTAGTCCAAATAAATTTACTAAACTCAACTTAATGAGTTCCATATTCTCATTTAGACCATGGGAAATCTCGTTAGCAACCGTAAGTTACCTCCTCCGAGGGATTCCCGATCATCCGATAGAGCCGTCTTAATTTAGTTGCAATTGTTAATTTATAAGTTTGTGATTAAATTTTAAGTTAACTTATATATTGAATTTTGTGGAGATAAATTTTTTTCTTGGTTGATTTTAATTTTGGTTTTTGTTTAACTTTTGTGGCTATCCTAATGGTTTTAGTTTTCATGGAGGGCGACATCATTGTTTAACATAAAAGTTTGTAAGCATAAAAGTATAGTATAGAAAGTACATAAAAAGAATGTATTGTAAACTGTAGAATTGTACCTGATGAGTCTTCTCGATCCTCTAGTATTGTAAACTGTAAATATGTATCTGATGAGTCTTCTCATTCCTCCACCTGAAACTTTAGTATCTTTACAAGGCATATATATAATGTTACAGGAATTAAAACATGCTTATAAAGGAAAGTAGAAAATACAAGTTTGAGGTGTGTCTACCAGATCCTATATCATATCTTGGTGATTTCAAATTCTAAGGACGACTCCATTAAGCAAATCATAATAAGTCCAAATGTCCTTCAAGATTTCCAAAGAATTATGAAGAAGTCTAGGGTAATACCTTAGACATTGCATAATCCCTGGAATTATCTTGAGTTTGTTTTAGTTTTATTATGTTTACTATATAGTTCATCCAGTTTATATTCTTATGCTCAGTGAATTATGATGTTTTGATTATCTCATAAGTGGTGTAATCATCACTTGATATCTTACTTATGAATTAAATAGACAAAGACCCTTAGGGGAAACTTGACTTAATTAAGTAATTTGATTAATTTGATTTTCAAAGGATGGGCTTGTAGTGTTTTGAAAGGTTTTATATCAATTATAAATTATTTTCTAATCCTCATTAGACAAAACTTGGATTAATCTTAGTTCACTACTAAGCCCTTAAGATGTAATGGGTACATTAGTAATTTTTTTTAAAAAAAAATTAATTTTTCAATATTTATATTCTTCATCCTTATCATGAATTATAAATCATTTTAATGCTATTAATTAGGTGTTTCAAATCATTGAGTTATGATCTTCCAAAATCAAATCCCTCACCTTGATATCCCCTTATTTAAAGACTCTTCCAAATTTCATTAATTTTAAGAAATTACAAATTTATCCCTTATAAGACCAAAATGGATATGGTTTCTACCACTTACCCTATATATATTCTAATCATCAAAATGTATCAATTAATATCATTTTTTTCCCATCTAGTCTTTTGGTTAAGCCTAAATATTAACTAAGCTTTAAATTCCAAAATTACCCTTTCGCCCCTAAAGGCCCAATACCCTATAATTCATTAAATTAGAGTCAAATGACGTAAACATTTTATATTACCTCATTCAATCTCACCTTACTCATGGTTCAATTAAGCATCAGAGGAGAAAATGTGATTTTTCTGAATTTATTTAATTTCATAATTATTTATAATGCAAAAATAGGGATTTTCAATGAAAATTTAATAACTCAATCAAAATGAAACCTCTATCCTTAAGAAAATTTCTGGGGGTTGACCTAGGTTAGAGGACCACTTGGACCAATTTTCATGTTTGTTTTGAGCTTTAATTAAATATAAAATAATGTTTAAGTGGAAATTAAGTTTTATTATTTTATTAAATTTCTCTGAGTCTAGGGAACCCAAAGAAATAAATTTCATATTTTTGTGACTTATATTTTAATTATAAGAATTACTTTAGTGAAAAATTAGAGAAAATTCATTTTTAAACCTTTAAAATTAATATCTTCACTTAGAAAATTAGGAAAATTATTTTAATTGGTCCCAGGTGATCAGGAAACCAAATGTGACATCTTAGTGTGACTTTTATGATTTTTAATTAATTTTATTATTTTAAATGCTTAAAAATAGCTTCAAAATGAAGTATTTATTTTAATTCCATTTTTTATTTTTCATAAGTTCCTTTGGTAATAAGGAGCTCCCAAAGTCAATTTGGTAAATTTATGAGTTGTAGTTTATTTAGTATAATTATTTTAATGTTAAAAATGTGATTCACTTAATTAATCCATTTGGGTGGTCAAATTAACTCCAATTGACTTGAAATTTTTATGGGAGCTCCTCTAACATTTAATTACAGTGTGGAGTTGTTTTTATTTCATTTACATTAATAATTACTCTAAATTAATTTTCTTTTCATTTTTAGGATTGGTGACAATTAGTGTTATTTTCAATGAGTTGAATCATGTTTATATTTTTTCTAGGATCCTCTGACCATAGTGAACCTACCAAAATAAATTTTATATTTTTCAGATGAGTGTTTTAATTTTTATAATTTTTATACCAAAAAAGAGGCCATTAACTTAAAAACTAGATATCTAAAGTTAGAGTTGACCCCTGACCTTGAAAAAATTAGGGGAGATGCCTAACAACAGATAAATCAAAATGCCCATGGTCCCATGCCATAGTGAAATGTTTATGCAAATGGAGAATCAAAATAAGAAAAACACTATTTAATTAACTAAAAATAAAATATGCATAAAATGGACATGAAAATATTTCCGCATTGTTCTCCTCTATTCATTGAGTAAGCGAGAGTTTTTATTTTATTTTTGTGATTTTTCTACACAAAGTTATTGATTTTTGAAGTTCTGGCTATTTATTTAAATAAGAAAGTCCCTAATTTTCTACTTAAGTGATGCGGCGCCACCTCAACCTACAGCGACTCCGAAACACCATGCGGCGCACTCCCATTCGACGCCGCCATCCATGCGTTTGCCCGTCTTCTCACGGTTCCACTCAATCTCCTCATCCGACGCAATCAGAGCCTTCAATTTGATAAACACAGGATCCAACAGCCACAGGTCATGTTCCCCAAAGCCTCTAGCCTGAGAACCTTCCTCCTTCAAACCCTAATATCTCTCTTGATACTTAACCAAATCAAGTGAGGTTTGTTCCTATTGGCTCGTCTCGAAGAGATGCACACATTCATACTGTTAATCAAACACTAAATCAACTCTATGCTCATGGCTCATGGAGAATTAAATGAGGCTCGGTTTAGGGTTAGTGTTCAATACCTTGGTCTAAGAGAGGAAGCCTCGATTGGATGCTTGTGGAAGATTCATGGGCATCCAAAGAGCCCAAGGATTGAGCCTCGTGCAGTGGTGAATTGCCTAGACCCAATTTCGACCAAGGGCAGTTTGGGGTGTTTATCAAAGTCCACCTTAGGGTGCTCTTGTGATGGGGCTTTTGTGGGGGATCTTCCTCTCTCACTGTAGGGATGGTGTGGGTGCAATTAATTTGAATTTTGTTGAGTATTTGGAGGTGTCCCTTTTTGAGTAGGTGTCTCTTTTTGAGTTAGGGATTGAGCTCCAAAATTGATCTCGAGCAGTGGACTTGAAAAGCTAGGGATGATTGTGTTGAAATCAAGAGGTCTTAATGAAGCTCTAAAAGTAATTTGGAAGAGCCTCCCCAAGGAATTTCAAGCTCTCTTTGTTTGGCCATGGAGGGGGGTTTAAATAGATGGGGAAGGAAAGGCCACCAGGGTCAATTGGTGGGTGCTTTAGGTTGCTTATGTGGATGCTAGCAAGTTGCAAAAATACAATTTGGATGATACAATTTGGATGGGTTTAATTTTAAGTTTTAGCCATGGGGGAGCACTTGGGGGTGGCTTTTCCGGCTCCAAGGTGGCCGACCGGCCAGACTCAGGTTGCCATCCCACTCAGGGAGGTCAGGGCTTGGGTTTGGTGAAGTCAATTACGATTGGCCATGTGTAAAGGCGTTGAATTAAATTAGGATGTAGGAAAGGCTATTTTGGGTCAAATTGGGTCAAATCATGGTTTTGGGTTGGGTTCACCCCTCAAAAAAGGCTTGAGTGTTGAGGAGAATCAGATGGCTCAGTTTAAGTGGTGTGGAGAGGTCTCCATCCAAAGGATTTGGGCATAAAATGGGTTTAAGTGATTCATTAAAAGGGTTAAAAACCTTTTTAAAGTGGCTTAAAAGTGGTTTGGCCTCTTGCCATTAATAGCTTGATGATGTAGCAAGGCTACCATGGCTTGGGAGTGGCTTCATGGCTTGCATGTGGCTTGACTAATTTTCATGAGAAGGGATTTATGAATTTATAAGATATCTTGGTGGAGTTTGACATGATGCTTGATTTGGAATGATTTGATTTTGAATTTAGGACTTTATGAATGATTTTAATCAAATGGATGATGAAGAGAAAGAATTATCATGTGGGCTTTGGATTTGGGCTTTTGAAATTAGACGTAGTGGGCTTGAGCTTTTGAAATTAAGGTTGAATTGATTTTGGGCTAAAATTTAAGGCAATTAAATGTTGAGTTTGGTGTAGGAATATGTCATGAAGGCTTTGAAAGAATTTCAAGTGATTTTGAATTGAATTGAGAGGTTAATTTGGGGAATTTAGACATATGGTCAAAATTGGGGGTTTTTTATTTGGGTAAAATTAGGCTTGCAATTAGATCAAATTGTGCTTTAATTTTTTTTATATTAGGATCGGGGATGCTGAATTTTAGTTTGGAATTGAAATTGGGCAAGATTGGGGTCAATTGGGCCAAAATTGGGGTTAATTTGGGGACATTTGGGCCTTTAAGGGCAAATTGGATTAATTTGGTCAAATTGGTCAAATTGATGATAAAAACTTGGAATTGGGAATATTTGGGATGATTTTAAAATTTTTGGAATTTTTTGGGTCATGATGGGCATTTTGGTAATTTTTGCAATTTTATGGGGCATTTTGGTAATTTTTGCAATTTTAGGGGGCATTTTGGGAATATTGTGATTTTGGTTGATTTTGGTCAATTTAGGTAGTTGTGAGTGGTTTGAGAAGATTTTTGGGCAAATTTGGGTATTTTAGGTAATTTTGGGATTTTTGGTAAAAATTAGTCTTTAGTGATTTTTTTGGCTAGAATGGCAAGTAAGCCATGAAGCCATGCCAAACCAATAGGAGCCATGTCAGGACTCATTTTGGATGCTCAATATGCTGGTTTTAACCCTCTTAGCCAAAGACTAGGGGTATAGGTTCATTCATATAAGCTCTCCAAAAGGAGTCAGGAGACCAACTTAAGGGGTCATAGGGCCTGGTGTAAGTGAAAAGGTGTAGTGTGTGCAGGTTGGCCCCACTAGAACCAGATCACCCAGGTTTAGTCCTAAGGTCTGACCATCCTATGTGGGACTCCCCTTATGCTCCTCCATTTTGACCCCACCTACTAAGTGCTAGAGGTTAGGATCAATATGTGGAACTTCAATTTGAGTAAAGAAGAATTTGGAATTTCTAATGGTTAGGGTTGCTTTTCTAGTTCTCTAGGAATAGTCAACAGGAAAGTCATATGGCTAGACCGAGGCTACTAAAGAGAAAAAACTAGACCTCAACCAAAAATGAGGTCAACAAATGGACCCCTAATAAGGGTGGTGTGCTGGGCAAGCACACCGCGCGTATTGGTGTTGACCGACGAGACCAACAAAACCAAGTCAGATTCCTAAGTCAACATACGTAGAACAAAGAGCATAATTGAGTGATAGTTAATTCCATTGGGGAATTAGCAAGTGAAATATCCAAGAAAAATGGAGGGTTCCGAACTCTCGCTGGGGATTAAAAGACGGATTTCAAATTATTAGGTTATGGGTATATTAGAGGACAAGAATTAGGATTCAGGTATTGACCCCAAGATGAGAATTGAAATGCAGGTATCAATTTTGGAAAGAGAATCAGATGCCTTACTCAATTTAAGGTGGTCTTAAACCGATCTCGAATAATGGGAGCGCGGTGCCTTGAATTAATCAAAGGGCTTATTCCCTCAACCCCAAAAGTTTGATATTTGGACCATTGCAAGGCAATGCAGAATCATATGTCTGTATTGTTTCCCTAAAAAATTGATATTATTGCTAAGAAATGTGGAAGCGGATGTTTGTATCCTCTTCCCTAAAGGTTGATATTATTGCAAAACAATGTAGAAGTTGATGTCTGTATCCTCTTCCCTGAAGGTTGATATTATTGCTAAGTAATGTGAAAGCGGATGTCTGTATCCACTTCCCTGAAGGTTGATATTATTGCTAAGTAATGTGGAAGTGGATGTCCTTCCCCACTTCCCTGAAGGTTGATATTATTGCTAAGTAATGTGGAAG
>NW_018250521.1:14646-42690 GCF_001263595.1 Phalaenopsis equestris | reverse complement strand
TTCCCTGAAGGTGGATATTATTGCTAAGCAATGTGGAAGCGGATGTCTGTATCCTCTTTCCCAAAAGTTGATATTATTGCTAAGCAATGTGAAAGCAGATGTCTGTATCCTCTTCCCCAAAGGTTGATACTATAGCTAAGAAATGTGGAAGCAGATTTTTGTATCCTCTTTCCCGAAGGTTGACAATATTGCTAAGCAATGTGGAAGTGGATGTCTGTATCCTCTTCCCCGAAAGTCGATATTTTATGGAAACATTTCGCTACGTTGGGAAGGAATGCTCAAGGACTTAGATCCAACCCAACAAGTAGCAGGAGGAGATCAGATTGAGAAGGAAAGTTCAAGGACTAAGATCCAACTTGAGATCTAATCAGGAATATATCAGTATATTGGGAAAGAATGCTTAAGGAATCAGATCCAACTCAAGAGGTAGTGAAGGGAAACAAAATCTCAGTACTGACCCGAGAACAATATGAACATAGAGCATAGAATTTGTGGTGTTAACCTTATAGATATGTGGCATATGAAAATTGACATTGGTGAGGAAAACTTATGAAATTTTGTGAGATTTCATGCAGAATGTGAAATTCCGTGAGGATGTGAAGGAAACTTGGTTTAGACCAAGATAGTCACACCGTACAAGGAAAGAGTAAGTAATCTCAAACTCGAGAGAAGCAAACTCAAAAAATTCATCATTTTCTTTTCTTGTTGTTTTTATCACATTTAATTATAAAATATATATTTTCAAAATTTAATTTTACTTGGTTGATTCTAAAAAATATTTTAAATTTTAATATCAGGCATTCACTTTACCGTTCTTTGTTCATTATAATTTAGAAATGTTGTATGGTTCTTTGGCTCTTTATCAATCGCGGGAAGACAAAAATTGGACAAGAAAGTTGAAACTTAAAAGAAATTTCATTAATCTACTTCAAATATGAGTTACAGATTGAGTACATGCTGAACCATCAAAACACAACGTGATGAACACATTTGAAACACCATGTACTGAATACATATCATAAGCTGAATACATCCGATACATGTTTCATCATATCTACTGCATCAAAACACAATACCAAAAGCGTACCATCTGATTGTCCATCTTCGGTGGGGTGAGCTCTTGATCCAACTGACCTACTAAGCCACGCTCCAGGATAAGAACTCCCTTTGCACATACTTAGAGGTACAACCTTCTCATAGCTCATAAGGCTACAATTCTTCCAATTCCGAGTCCAGACGGAACCGTCGTGGTATTTTGTCATCTCATATTCTTCTGAAAGTCACAAAAATTATGGGATATCGTACTCTCGGGATATAGTGTTTGTCAAAATCCACTCCATTTCCTTTCAAAACAAGTACTGAGCCCATCGGCAAAGGAATCTCTCTGGATCCTCTGAATTCTCCAGGGCCAATGATGTCATTTCTCTTCTAAAGAGTATGTTTCTCTTGCTTATGAAAGATACTATGCAAAAACGTTTGACGAAGCCATGGTGGTCAATATGTGGATGAATGCAATCCCCCTTCTCATAAATGTTGATTATGCAGCTGTTCAGAATGCAATCAGGTGGAAATAAAATCCATCAAATCAGCCTCTTGACCATTCTTTTTATTGAGTAAGGCATTGGATCCACCTCATCATATCTCAAAATCCCAGAGGCATTCCCTTTCCTATCCTCAGTAAAGTTGTAGCAACATCCACATGGAATAGTTATTCTACTCTTCCTGTGCATCCATTTCTGCAGCTCTGAGTAAGTCCTTGGCCTCAACAGACCAGCTCGACCTCTGTCCCTCAAGTCAAATGCACAATCTAAAATCCTCTTCTCATCATTTTTTGAGAAGACTTCAGTGTATAGTGCCAAACCTTCCAAAATGTTGACCCTCTTACCTCAAACTTCTTCATAGAATTTGAATTCTTTTCTCTTAACTCTACACATTTTTTCTAGCTCTATTGTGTGAATATCATCAAATTGCATGGTCTATCTTTTTGTCTCGACATTTTCAAGAACCCATGCATGCTTTGGCTTTGGGATATATGACTCCGCAGCTGGATATGCTGCCTTCTGACTTCCTATACCGACGGTTGTAATCTCTTGAAAAGAACTATTGCAATCTACATGTAGAATGTTGCACTTCAGACATTCAACAAATGCACTTCCAGTAGTTGCTCCCATAGAAATTTTAATATCGCATAGCTGACAACCCTTATTGAAATCATGGGGGATATCTACTTGCATCGACTCTATGAACGACTCTAACTCATCTTCTATACCAGATGGACTAGAAGGGGTCTCCGTCATACATGGCTCATAAATCTTCCCCTAAAAATAGGAGTGAGTAAACCTTCTACTTCTTTCTTTTTTCTTCTCTCTTCTCGCTCCAAGGCTCTATGTTTGCATTGGTTGGTGTTGCGATGTTGTATTCTTCTGAGCGGTGCATCTGACACCCTTTCTTCATTAGCACCTACTAAATTTCCCGTTGGAGCAGTTATCAGGGATTATAGGCGACTAGTTCCTTCTGCTGGATATTGTTGTTGAGTGATCATCTTCTTCCTCTTTCGTGAGGAGCCTTCTCTGATACCCATCTTTAGTAGAGATGGTAACCCTTCCTTTTCCAGGTGGCTGACAACATCCATCAGTGGATTTTCATATTCTACGTATTAACTTGACTGAAGTTTAAGTCCATGTCTATAATGCCACCCTGAGCAACCATCTCTTCATTCAATGTGAGATTGAGGCCATCTGAAAAAGGGAAATTTAGCTTGCATCCTGACATTTCTTCCGATGAAGACAGAAAAACATCATGACGCTGACATTCAACAAGAACAACAATAAGAACGAAGCACTTATTAAACAAGAATTTCTTTATTTACAAATTTAATCTGTTCAATTTAGTTTTTAATTTAGTTAGATTTTGAAATTAGAAACAGAAAAAGGGAAACAAAAATGGACAAACCCAAATTTCATTTTATTGAGGTTAATTTATTACAAAATTTTTGGACCCAGTCACTGACGCTTGGCCAAATAAATAACCCTAGAACAATTAAAGTTTCAAAAAACAGTTGATTTCAAGCAGAGTCACGTCGGGTAATAGATTTTCAAGTAGCGGCCATTAACTGGCAACATAGGTCTTTCACCTAAAAAATTCACCAGCTGGTAAGATCCTCCTGAGTAAACTTGTTCTATGACAAATGGTCCCTCCCAAGTAGGTTCAAATATTTCACCTATTTTACGATGTGCAAGGATAGGTCTTTTGAGAATGAGGACAAAATCATCAACTTTAAACGTCCTTAGGTGGACCAATTTGTAATGAAGTTGCACCATCCTTGCTTGGTAGAGCTCTAAGTACTATTGTGCTTCTAGTCATTTTCCTTCATGACTGTCCAATTCTTCAAGTCTAAACTTTACACACTCTTCTGTCGTGATTTGGTTGGTGACGGCGACTCTGAGAGAATGGTGTCTGAACTTCTAGCTGTAGTACGGCCTCAGACCCGTACACAAGCGCGTAAGGTGTACATTGAGTGGGAGTCCTGAACGTCATCCGATGGGCCCATAAATCTTCTAAGAGTCTATTATGCTAATCTCTTTTATTTTCATCCAGCGTCCATTTTAGAATCTGCACTAGTGTTTTGTTGAAAGCCTCTGCTAAGCCATTTGCTCTAGGATAGTAGATTGTTGAGTATCTCCAGTCTATCCCATGTCATTTAACAAAATTGTTGATCTTTTTGCTTTTGAAGGCTGTCCCATTGTCTGAAATTACTCTGTGTGGAACACCGAAATGGTAGACTATATTGGTCTTGAAAAATTACAAAACATGTTATGTTATAACCTCTCATAACGACACTGCCTCTGCCCACTTGGAAAAGTAATTCGTAGCAGCTAGAATAAATTTGTGTCCCTTAGAGGATGGAGGGACTATCAGACCTATTATGTTCGTGCCCCAACACTCGAATGGCCACAAGGCGATAGTTGGGTATAGCCCATTTGGAGGTTGGTGTAAGACCACCCCATGCACTTGGCAAAGGTGACACTAAACATGCAACATGTAGTAGAAAGTATATCTAAACTAAACATGCCAGAATGAAATTAACTAAACAAAAGTCTAACTAGCATAACATGTATCAACATTGGAATATAAAAATGTTCTTCAAGTCCTATATATCATTGTAACAAAAAAAAAAACACACACGATAAATGAAGTCAATTCTTCCTTTAGCTCATTGCATCTCACTAACTTACTTAAAATTTCTAACGGAATCACTACACATATATACTGGGTACTTATAAATGATTTTATAGATTTTAATCCCAAAGATAAGATTATCCCTGATACATTGGGTCGTGAACACCAAACTCAAGTGTCACCATATCCCATTAATTAAGCACCTTTAGTAGCTATAAAGATAGTGTAAAATCATCTACATGTTACTCATCAAATAGATTAGCTACTCATATCAAATAAAAACAAGGTCAAGAAAAAGAAGTAACAAAATTGAGATGGAACTCTCACTATTAAAATTCATGATGTCTCTTGTAAAACTCTAGTCCAGGTGAGACCCGAGCTGTAGTGGACTTGTCAATCCAACTACTACAAGTGAACTTACAAGTTTAACCATAATAAGAAGTTAAGAAATCACTTCCCCTCATGACACACAAAAAGCAAATGAAACCACTAACAATCCAAACATCTACCAAACATCAATCAAACTAATCAATGCACACTAAAGCAAACACAATATAACACTAACAATCATAAATCTCAAGCACACTAAATCAAACTACACTGATAACTATGGGTTGCCTCCCATAAATCGCTTTGTTTAATGTTGTTAGCTTGATAAATGATTCCACTTGGATCAAAATTTCAATTAAGTAATCCTTGATCAATGACACAATCTTTTCCAGATTCAGGGATTCCTATAAAGTCCTCAAATTAAAATTTTTCTTTCAACTCTTCCTTTTTAGATTGATTCATAGCATTATTGCTAATATTTCCTTCTAGATCCAATTTTCTTCTATTAATTTTCTCAATTTTCAAAATATTATTATTCTTAAAATTTATAAGAAATGGATCTCTATAAGATAATTCAAGATCTCCCAAATTTTGGATCAGATTCTCTTTAGATAATTCAGAGTTTGGATCAAATTCTACTAGATTACTCTTCTATTTCAAGTTATCTTCTATTTCTTCCCCTTAGTACTAAGTAAATGGTGGAGGTGGTCTTTCTATATTTATCTTAGTTGAGGAAATATGTTTTTCTAATTCCTAGGAAATTCTTCTATTAGTTTTTCAATCTCCTTATCCTCATCTCTCAACTCGAAGTTCTTTTAAAACATATCTTCAAATTCTCTTCTAAATATTTGTTCGATAAACTTATATTTCTCATCATTCATCTGCTTAGGGTTTATCTCAGAATCACTGGATAAAATCTCTGGGGCGTAATAGTTAATTGCATTAATAATCTTCCCCAGCATCATAATCTCATTCATTTTGTCTGTCTACCATGGAATATGCCATTCAGTGATTTTGAATAACTCTTTCATAGGAGATCTTTTACTGATTTCATCATTCAATTCAAGTTCACCATGCGATTGAGTCGAATATGAAGATATAAATAGATGAATTCTTTAAATAGGTAGGCTTTAAAATTGTATGGGGTATATTCATTTTAAGTTCATGAGATTTTTCAACAGATGGAATTAAAAGTTTACTATTTTTGGTAAAGTCCATCATTTCGCCCTCTCCTCAACATAAATACAATCTTCTTTAAACAACATTTTAGACTCATCATGAAAGTCCATTTCAATCTCATTTGTTAACACACTCTCAAAACTTTTTTGGAAATGGTCTTTACTTAGATAATCAATTTCATCCATCCAAAAACAGTCATCATCTTTTCTCTCAGCTGGATATTTCATAGTCTTTAACACATCAAAAGTGACTTTTTGGTCATTAATATTCATAGTCAACTCTTTTTTTTGCAGATCTATCATAGCTTTTCCAGTAACAAGAAAAGGTCTCCCCAAAATAATGTGACTCTTTTTATCTTCCTCCATATATAATACAATAAAGTCCATATGGACGATAAATTTATCCACTTTAGCAAGCAAATCTTTTATAACCCCTTTTGGATAAATGATAGATCAATCAGCTAACTGAAGGGTTACAGTAGTGGGAGAAATGTTGGTTAAATCTAACCTTCTAAATATAGATAGAGGCATCACATTAACGCTCGCTCTTAAATCACATAAAGCTTTTCCACATAATCTTTCTCCAATTGCATAAGGAATTGTAAAGCTATAAGGATGTTTACGTTTCTGAGGAAGCTTTTTCTGAAGTATAGCGACGCACTCCTCACTTAGTGTAACTCTCTCATAATCCCCAAATTTTATTTTCTTATTTAATATCTCCTTCATAAACTTTGCATAACTTGGCATCTGTTCCGAAGTTTCAGCAAAAAAATATTTATTGTTAACTTCTTAAGTACTTCCATGAACTTTGAAAATTGTTTATCTAGTTCTTGATGTCTAAGTCTTTGAGGAAATGGAGGTCGTGGTCTTTCTAAATTGATTTTATTTAGAGATATTATTTTTTCCAGACCCTTAGAAACATGTTCTTCGGGTCTTCTAGTTTCCTTTGTTTCTCTCATAATTTCTTGCTCTTTTCTAACGACATCCTCTATCTCTCTTCCACTTCTTAATTGGAAAGCTTCTACCTGTTCATTATTGTTCTCTTTAGAGTTGATCTCAGTGTTGCTACAAAGTGTTCCTTGGGGTATATTGCTAAGTGAATCGGCAATTTGTCCTAGTTGATTCTTTATGTTTCTAATCACATCATTTTAACTTTGCAACTGGTTTCCCATTTGCAATACTACGTCTTCTATAGACATCTCCTTATCCTCAAATTGTCGATCATTATTAGAGTACATCTTCTTATCCTCAAATTATTGAAGGTCTATAATTTGTGTTCCCCTGGAAGGTCTATATTTTACGCTCCCCTGATTATTCTAACTTCCATTAAGATTTGCATGATTATTTTCCCATTATTGGTTTCCACCCCAAGTAGTGTGATTCCGGTTAAAATTAGGATGTTTCTTCCAACCTTGGTTGTAAAAGTTAGAATACATGTTGTTTATGGTATTTAAAGTCTCATATGATAAGTTAGAATCAATCATATGCCCTAATGAACTTTCCTCACTTATCGGAGTAAATTGAGGCTGGTTCATTCCAAATTGGTCCAACTTCGTTGATATTGCAATAACCTGAGATGCAAGAATTGCAATCGCATTTGTATCATGAAACACGAACTACATTTTTAGGATTTACACTTGTAGAGGGCCATTGAAATTCCTTTGTAGCCATTTCTTCAATTAACACATATGCTTTATTAAATTGTTTTGACATTAATGATCCACCAGTGGAAGCGTCAATTGTAAACCTATGGGATTATGCTAACTCATTGTAAAATGTTTGAATGATTAACCAATCGGGCAGAGCATGGTGTGGACACTTTTTTAGAAGTTTCTTAAATGTTTCCCAATCTTCGTATATTGATTCCCCTTCATATAGAAAAAATGAGATAATATCATTTCTATGTTTAGTAGTATTTGAAGGTGAAAAATACTTAGCTAGGAATTTCTAAGTTAAATCCTCCCAATTCCTAATAGAGCCAGGTGCTAAAGGGTATAACAACATTTTAGCCTTATCCTTTAGTGAGAAAGAAAAAAGTCGTAGTCTAACAGTATCGTCTGACATGCCATTATAGCTGACATGCCGTTATAATGAAATGTAGCACAAAGTTCTAGAAAATTGGATAAGTGTAATTAGGGATCCTCCGAAGAAGTTCCCCCAAACTGCTTGTTCTGCGCCAGTTGGATAATATCTGGATTTATTTCAAATGAGTCAGCTTCTACAACAGGGGTTTGTATACTTGAGTGAATTCCATCTGTCGTAGAATTTATATAATCACTCAAAGAATTATAATGATGTTCCAAGTTATTATTTTAAATTTTTTCCATTTCCATTTCTAGTTCTTCAAGTCCTTTCTATTTTTTGATTTTTTTCTTTTTTCTAACTCAGGATCATAAAACACAAGCCCTACAGATCCTTTATTTCGCATACTTAACACAACAAATAATACATTAACAATTAAACAAGTAAAACAAAAAATATTTAAACAAATAAAACTTAAACAAATAAAACAAAAGATATATTCAACATAACAAAACATTTTCACAAACACCTTGTTTTTAATACAAACAATTTTTTTACAACATTTTTTCATACAAAAAAAAACATTACACAAAAAAATATTTTTTGATAATAATTTTTTATGGTATATATATTATCTCTAAATTTCCTAATTGATCAAAATCCTAAAGTTCTTACCGAAGCTTCTCCGACAACGGTGCTAAAAACTTGATGCGCCCCTAGCGTGTGTTGTTTTTGTGCGTGTTTTATGTCAATTTAATTCCCCTGAGACGGCGCGAAAAATTTGACCCGACCTGCAATTATGCAGTAATTTAGCTTTCAAAAGATCATAAAAAACTTGACCCAATTTATATTTATCAAATACTATGCAAAATTGAAATGTTATAAAATATAGTAAATAGTTCACAAACAATGGGTTTTACGCAAGTGCACGTATCACTTTAAGTAATGTAGGACTTTTTGATTAAGCCTCGAATATCGATCCCATAAGGAAGTGAGGAAAGATGTCCTTAGTTAAATTCCAATCTACTACTATTAGTCCTTAGTTTGGAATGTCAATTAAAATTATATTTTATCTAGCAACTACTCCTAAATGTGAATGTTAAATGTAAGGATTGTAACTATTCCTAAATGTAAATATTAATTCTAAAGATAACTCTTTTTGGATGAGTTGGTTTGAAGAGTTTTAAGATGTTAAAAACTACTCTTCTTATGTAGCGAATTGGATAATGTAGAGGAATGAGATACATTAAATATTGTATGTGCCAAATAGGAGCAATTTTAATTCTCTACCCTGATTCAGTGTTATAGAAAATCATTGGCTAATCTCAGTTTCAGTCCCTAAATCCATGGTTAGGCTGGAAGGATATAGGCTCTCACTCTAGAGCTCACACTTTCCTTCCCCTGAAGGCTAACACTAGCTTTAGTTCTTAAACTATAAGACTAAATTGGGGTTTTAGTCTGTCACCCTAAACTCTCTAATTCTACGCCCAACAATATATATATTTCACTATTTATTTGCACTCAACCCCCATCAACTTCACCATCCATGGAATTTGAATGTGGTTCCACTTTGTTGAGAATTACACCGCCCTCTTGGGTCTTAATGCATTTACAATGAATTTTAACACTACAACGGGCCCTTATTGAAATGTAAATGAATTGCAAGTAAAAATAATCACATTCATAACTAAAAATTTTTCTAGCATGCATCCCAATATCCTAAACCTGAATCCTATATCCTAAACATGAATCCTACTCATTGTAAAAGAAAAAAAAAAGGAAAATAATGACATAATCTTCTCATGCCATTATTTCCAAAAAAAAAAGAAAAAGTAAGAGAAACACATCACAAAGCACGAAGAAAACACAACAAAAAAACTTTATTAAATCAAAGCAAATCCACTAGATAAGTATTTATAAAATTGTAAGATAATGAAGAACACAATACTTAGCTTTTTCCTCTTGAAATAAAGATGAAAAACTCTCCCACAAAGTCTCCCACGGATCCATGCAATGCTAGAACATTCCCTTACAGATTCTCTCAAAATCCCCTCACCAATCTCTCCAAAAGGTAGAAATCTACAATTCTACTCTTATTCTAAGATCTATAAACATTCTTTACATTTTTTCCCTCACACACACCACTTTTTCTGACATAAAAGCACTCTATTATAACGTAGGGATGAATTTTCCAAGAGATGCCTCAAGAAACCTTCCAAAAAAAATCCAAATACATTGAATCTTCTAGAAATTTTCCCAGCAAGACATCCAAACTGTCTCGGGCACTGTAGGCACCATTTTGGGCACCATCGGTGACATTTTCATGCAGCTATCTGCACTTTGGCGCCGTCAGCACCAGTTCTGGCGCCTTTGGCGCCCACCCTGCGCAGCTCCACCATTTTGCTTCGTTTGGCTCCATTTTAGCTTTGTTTTGTTCTTTTTTAGTTGCATTACATTTCTAACAGATAGACCTACAAAATAAGCATAAAATATAATTTGTTTAAAGTGTCATTTCATTCAAAAATTTGTAAGAATTGTAAAAAAGATTAAACATAGAAAGACATATCAAAATGTTCTAGGACAGATATATTTTTCTTGCTCATTTTTGCTCTAAATTGCACCATTTTTTGTTTCTTTTTCTCCAAAACTCCATTTCTTGTCCCTGAAACTAAAAATATACAAAATATCTTCCATTTTTTTGTAATATCAATAAAAATAATTAAAATTGAGCATAAAATATATATGAAAAAGTAGTCAATTTTTAGGCGTATCACTCCACTATGAGATCTCCAATAGAAACATGATGTTGTGCTCCAGTAACTCTCTTTACGAACATCTATTCCAATTTGGAAAACTTCTTCACTGATCTATTGGGTAACTCAACATACCAATCAAAAGCAGTCCCTGACAGCTTACTGAGGAACTGTCGGAAGAGTAAGGTTTCATTTCCTCCAGTGTGCCACTACTGGCTTGAAAGTGTGTTATATGTTTCCTGGGATTTCTAGTCCCATCAAATATCTTAAAGTTTGGGACACAAAACCCTTGGGGTAGGGTACGACATCAAACTCTTTTGGGTAAGGTCTACCCCTCAAAATCAATGCACCACCCTTAGATTGAGCCAAGGCCTACCGAACTTATTGTTCGACCAATTGTTTAATATCCTTCTCAGGCATGGTGTTTGGTGAGGAATCTTTCTTTTGTTGCTCTTGTCCACTAGCAGAGACAACTTCTCTTCGTTCTGGCTGGTTAATCCCTAGAGAAGCTATCTACTGTGACTGGGATTGCCCATTAACTGTAGCCAATGCAGCAATGGTGCCAGCCATCTCATCCATTCACTTTTCCATTTGACTAATTTGTTCATCTCTTAAGAAAATGGCCTTACACAAATCATCCGCGGCATTCCCATTGATGAGAGGTTGGGCATCATGCCCAGATGAGGTAACTCTAGTCTCGATGACATAAATATCCATAAAGTCTTATTTTAGATAATCATTGAAATCAAAATTCTCAACATCAACATCAATGACTACACCATGTTCTCTAGCTAGCACAAAAATCTTAGCTCTGAGATTTTTGACTTTCCCTTTAATTGTCGCCTCCTAAATTATCTTAAGATATGGAGGATTTTCCTGAACATCCCTCACTTGGTCATCAATAACTGCAATGATATTGGGTACTTCAGACTTTTACTTCATTCCACTATTTTGCCCAGTGGGCTCATTAGATTGTATCAGTGTGGTGACTTTGGGTACCCACACTTTCTTTCTTGACAATGATGTCTTGAGACAGTGTATCTCAATAGCGGCATCGACATGTCAGAGAGAAGTATGCTCTCCACGGTGCGAACTAAACACAATACAGGGCAATTTCTTCATACTTTCCTTCTTTGAGGCATTCTTATGGGTAACAATTGGTTGAATCCCCGGACCCAGACGTGACTTGACCAGTTGACATCCTACAAACCTTGGAGTAGCAGAGGTAATAAAATTTGTAGTAGTAACGGTAGTGTCAACTCGACTTCCCAGATGGAATCTGACGGGAATATGAGCTGGCAAAGTTTTAGCTGACTTGTGGGACCGTCGGGCAGTTATGACATTCTTTAGAATTTCTTTCTTCATTTGCGAGGATACTGTACATCCTACTAGCTTAAGCAGTTTGACCACTAAACATCCTTCTTTAGTGGCCAATCTCTGGAACACTGTATGAATTTTAGTGATAGGGCTTCTCATTCTCCTCACTACGACCATGAAATGTCGATAAAGTAACAAAAATTTCTTGAATACTTTCATATCCATTAATATTCATTAGTGGGTGAAACCTACTTCCTCGCAAAAGGGAGAATCTCCTGTAATCCAAGTTCCTCCTCATGAGGAAACTCATCATCTGGTACTTTTTCTAAGAATTGAGCCTTAGCTATCCTCTGAGCTTTCTGGCTATGATTCTTTCTCTGTGATCGAGTTAGTGGCGCAGACTTTGAATTTGAGCCAATCTCAAACACTGACGATGAGGTGGTGAATTCTTCAGTCTCATCTTCTAAGATCATAATCTCCTTTCCTTTAGCAGAAAAGGGGACAGGTGCCGGGGGAGTAGCAATTTTCACCTTCTTGCAAGAAGGGAATTCATGGGGATAGTTCAGGTCAAATTCAGTTGAGGGCTCCTAAACTTCCAGAGTGGAAACCTTCATTACAACAAAAAGGGCCTTTCCAAGAATGACTTCAAGTTTGTCAAATCATGTACCAAACTTGATCATGGGAGCGACACTACGAGCATTGTGACTTGTTGGCAAATTGCAGGACTAGGTGAATGTTTGGAACACAACTGCAGCAGCTTCAAAAAGAAAGCTCTAGTGTTAGTTATTTGGCCAATACCTTGTAATTCTAGTGTGAAAACTAAAAATTAACAAAGGCTGATCCATAGACTGAGCAAATTCTATTTTATTATTTTTATTTTGCAAAGGCTTTAAATTTAGTAAAAATAATTTGAAAGTAGAAAGATTTACTTAATTAAATAAGAAAAGTTAAAGAGCAAGTGAAACACAACACAATTCGATTAAATTTGCGAAATAGCAAATCAGGCTTGAAGAGGAAAGTGAAGTTATGACCTAGTGCGGGACTGACTTCACAACGCACAATGCGAGAGCGAAACTAGTCCACCAACTCACTTGTTGGGGGTCCAATCCCACATAAAGATTAAAAAGTCCATAGTGGCCTCCTAAACATCTTTGTTCAATGGTGATTGGACAGATGGTCCTGAAGTCCAAGAGAGTTGACCTTAGTTACCCAAGAAAGAAATGGGTGAAGCATGCCAATGGAAGAAGGGTAAATTGGTTCATGAAGGACATGAACACATTACCGATGTATGTAGATAATATTCCCTGATTAATATGGAGAGAGAAGCAAATCCCTAGTGGAGTCGCTAGAAGTTGTCGGCTGCTAGGATGGATATCCCCAGTAGTTTAAATAAACGAGCATAATACCACAAGTGATGTATTTATTCATAAGGATATACACACCACTTAATGGTAAGACTTAATTGTATGACATCAGTTAAGTCTACAAAACCATTTTATGTTGACCGACAATTTCTCATTTTTAATATAGAGAATTAAATAGGGTTTATATTAAGCTAGGTTTGGGAAAGCTTCTTATAAGGGCAAGCTCCTATATTTAATTACATCTTAAATAACCAAAGTCACCTTAGAAAACTCTTGATAAAAATTAGAGGATATTATCTTCAAAGAGGTCAAAGGATTAGGACTTTTCAACGAGATCAAACAAAGAGGTGTGAAAGGTTAATGACTCAAATTTGGAACATTTTATTGTAGAATCCAAAGGGAGAAGAATTAGGGGATATCACAGATCCTTAGAAGAACCTTAGTGACTTCCCAAGCTATCCTACTGTTTGGCTTCAATTTTGGAGATTATAATTTATTGAATGTTTCATCTTGCCAATTTTATTAATTCAGGCTTATATTTGTGTGAAACGATCACACAAATAACCTGAAGATGCGAGGATTTAGGTCGTGACAGAAGTCAACCTCAGAATCCTAAGGCAGGTTAGGGCTTAAATTGTATAACAGAATCAAACAAAGTCCTAAAGATAAGTTGAGGATTTATGTTGCATAAGCAAACAACATCGAAGTCTTATGGATTGTTGTTTAATTCTAAAGAACAATTTAGTTGGTGTAGCGTGCTGCCCACGATGCTAGCTCCATGCTCCTCGTCGTAGCAAGTTTTAGTTTTAGAAATGTCAAGTGAGGAGATGAGAAAAATATCATGTTTCGGAAGTCCTATTTTCTAATATGTGAAGTCATGATGTCAAATCAATTGTTCCTATGACTATGGTTCTTTAAATATTATAGGGGATATTAAAGTTGATTAGAACGACACCGGTTAGGATCCTACAGTTCCCTCATTCTGACACCACTATTTTCTATCAGATTCACTTAGTCTAAATGAATGTACTAAACTCAACTTAATGAGTTCCATACTTTCTTTTAGACCGTGGGAATTCTTGTTAGCAATCGTAGGTTACCTCCTCCGAGGGATTCCCGATCATCCGATAGAGACATCTTAATTTTGTTGCAATTATTATTTTGTCATGTTAAATTTTACGTTTTCTTATATTTTGAATGTTGTGGAGATAAGTTTTATCTTGGTTGATTTTAATTTTTGTTTTGGTTTCAATTTGTAGCTATCCTACTAGTTTTAGTTTTTATGTAGGGTGATATCGTTATTTAGCATGTAAGTTTCTAAACATAAAAGTACAGTAAAGTACAAGAAAAGAACGTACTGTAAACTATAAAAGTGTACCTGACGAGTCTTCTCGCTCCTCCACCTTAAACTTTAGTATCTTTGCAAGGCATATATATACATATATTTATATTGTTATAGGAATTAAAACAAGTTTATAAAGGAAAGCAGAAAATACAAGTTTGAGGTGTGTCTACTAGATCCTATATCATATCTTGGAGATTCCAAATTTTGAGGATGACTCCATTAAGCAATTCATAATAAGTCCAGATGTCCTTCAAGATTTCTAAAGAATTATGAAGAAGTCTCGGGTAATACCTTAGACATTTCATAGTCTCTGGAATTATCTTGATTTCGTTTTAGTTTTATTATGTTTACTATACAGTTCATCAAGTTAATATTCTTATGCTCAGTGAATTATGATGTTTTGATTATCTCTTAAATCATCACTTGATATCTCACTTATGAATTATATCGATAAAGACCCTTGGGGGAAACTTGACTTAATTAAGTAATTTGATTATTTTGATTTTCAAAGGATGGGCTTGTAGTGTTTTGAAAGGTTTTAAATCAATTAAAAATTATTTTCTAAACCTTATTAGACAAAATTTGGATTAAGCTTAGTTCACTACTAAGCCCTCAAGATTTAATGGGTAGATTTGTAATTTTTTTTTAAAAAAAATTTCCAAAATTTATATTATTGATCCTTATCATGAATTATAAATCATTTTAAAGCTATTAATTGGGGGTTTCAAATCAATGAGTTATGATCTTCCAAAATCAAATCCCTCACCTTGACATCTCCTTTTTTAAATACTCTTCCAAATTTCATTAATTTAAAGAAATTACAAATTTATCCCTTATAAGACCAAAATGGAATTGGTTTCTACCACTTACCCCTTATATATTCCAATCATCAAAACAAATTAATTAAGATCATTTGTTGCCCATTTAGTCCTTTGGTTAAGCCTAAATATTAAGTAAGCATTAAATTCCAAAATTACCCTTTTGCCCCTAAGGTCTTAATGCCCTATAATTCATTAAATTAGACTCAAATGACTTCAAGATTTTGTATTACCTCATTCATGGGTTAATTAAAATATTAGAGGAGAAAATGTGATTTTTTTGAACTTATTTAATTTCATAATTATTTATAATACAAAAATAATGATTTCCAATGAAAATTTAATAACTCAATCAAAATGAAACCTCTATCCCTAAGAAAATTCTTGGGGATTCACCAAGTTCAGAGGACCACTTGGACCAATTTTAATGATTTTTATAGGTTTAATTTAATTATTAGAATTACTTATTTTTTTAGCATTAATTAAATATAAAATAATGTTTAAGTGGAAATTTAAGTTTTATATTTTTATTAAATCTCTCTGAGTATAGGGAACCCAAAGAAATAAATTTCATATTTTTGTGACTTATATTTTAATTATTAGAATTATTTTAGTGAAAAATTAGAGAAAATTCATTTTTAAGCCTTTATAATTAATATCTTGACTAAGATAGGAAAATTATTTTAATTGGTTCCAAGTTATTAAGAAATCAAATGTGATATTTTAGTGTGTTTTTACAATTATTTGATTTTTTTATTTTTAATTAGTTTTATTAATTTAAATGCTTAAAAATAGCTTAAATATGAAATATTTATTTCGATTATATTTTTTTATTTTTCATAGGTTCCTCTGGTCATAAGGAGCTCCCAAAATCAATTTGGTAAATTTTTGAGTTGTATTTTAACTATTAGAATTATTTTAATGCCAAAAATGTGATTTCACTTAATTAATCCATTTGGGTGGTCAAATTAACTCCAATTGACTTGAAATTTTTATGGGGTGCTCCTCTAATATTTAGTTACAGTGTGGATAACTTTTTTTGTCATTTACATTTATAATTAATCCAAATTAATTTTCTTTTTATTTTTAGGGTTGGTGACATTAAGGTTATTTTCAATGAGTTGAATCAAGTTTATATTTTTTCTAGGATCCTCTGACCACAGTGATCCTACCAAAATAAATTTTGTATTTTTCTGACAAGAATTTTAATTATTATAATTTTTTATACCAAAATAGGGGCCATTAACTTGAAAATTAGATATCTCTAGTTAGAGATGCCCCCTGGCCTTGGAAAAATCAAAGCAGATGCTTAATAACAGAGGCATCAAAAGCCCATGGTCCCATGTCATGGTGAAATATCTATGCAAATGGAGAATCAAAATAAGAAAAACAATATTTAATTAATTAAGAATAAAATATGCATCAAATGGATATGAAAATATTTCCACATTGTTTTCCTCTATTCACTGATCAAGAGGGTATTTTTTTTTATTTTTGAGATTTTTCTACACAAAGTTATGATTTTTGAAGTTTTGGCTATTTATTTAAATAGAAAAATCCCTATTTTCTACTTAAGTGACGCGACACCACCTCAACATACAACGGCTCTGAAACTCCACACGACACACTCCCATTCGACGCTGTCGTCTATGCGTCTGCCCTCTCATCCCGCAATTCTGCTCCATCTCCTCATCTGGTGCAATCAGAGCCTTCAATTTGATAAATGCGCGATCCAACAGCCATGGGTCATCGTCGCCAAAGCATCTAACATCAGAACCGTCCACCTCAAAACCTAATATCTCTCTCAATACTTAACAAAATTAAGTGAAGTTTGTTCCTATAGACTCGTCTTGATGAGACACACACATCCATACGGTTAATCAAACAATTAATCAACTTTATGCTCATAGAGGATTAAATGAAGCTTGGTTTAGGGTTACTGTTCAATACCTTGGTACAAGAGGGCAAGCCTGGATTATATGCTTGTCTAAGCTTCGTGGGGGTCCAAAGAGCCTAGGGATTAAGCCTCAAGCAGTGGTGAATTTCCTAGACCCAATTTTGACCAAGGTCGGTTTGGGGTGTTGATCAAAGTTCACCTTAGGGTGCTCTGGTGATGGGACTTCTGTTGGAGGTCTTCCTCTCTCACTATGTGGATGGTGTAGGGGCCATTAATTTGAATTTGGTTGAGTATTTGGAGGTGTCCTCTTTCGGCCTAGGGATTGAGCTCCAAAATTGAGCTCGAGCAGTGGACTTGAGTGGCTAAGGATGGCTGGATTGAACTACACTTAGGAGGTCTTAAAGAAGCTATGAAAGCAATTTGGTAGAGTCTCCCTAAGGAATTTCAAGCTCTCTTTGTTTGTCCATGGAGGGGGGTTTAAATATATGTGAAAGGAGAGGCCACCAGGTGCAATTGGTGGGTGCTTTAGGTTGCTTATGTGGATGCCAACAAAGTGCAAAAATCCAATTGGGATGAGACAGCTTGGATGGGTTTAATTTTGAGTTTTAGCGATGGGGAGTTTTAGACTAGGTGGAGCACTTGGGGGTGGCTTTTCTGGCAGCCAAGGTGGTCAGCCGGCCAGGCTCAGGTCATCATCTGACTCAGGGAGCTCAGGGAAGGCTTGAGTTTGGTGAAGTCAATTTTGGTTGGCCATGTGTAAATGTGTTGAACTAAAATAGGATGTGGGAAGGGCTATTTTGGGTCAAATTGTGTCAAATCATGGTTTTAGGTTGGGTTCACCCCTCAAGGAAGGCTTGGGTGCTGAGGAAAATCAGATGGCTCAGCTGAAGTGGTGTGGAGAGGTCTCCATCCAAAGGATTTGGGCTAAGCATGGGTTTAAGTGATTCATTAGAAGTGTTGAAAACCTTTTTAAAGAGGCTTAAAAGAGGTTTGACCTCTTTCAATTAATAGCTTGATGATGTGGCAAGGCTCTCATGACTTTTATTTGGCTTGGGAGTGGCTTCATGGTTTATATGTGGCTTGGCTAATTTTCATGCGAAGGTATTTTTGAATTTATAAGATATTTTGGTTGAGTTTGTCATGATTCTTGATTTGGAATGATTTGATTTTGAATTTAGGACTTTAGGAATGATTTTAATCAAATGGATGATTAAGAGAAAGAATTTTCATGTGGGCTTTGGATTTGGGCTTCTGAAATTGGATGTAGTGGGCTTGGGCTTTTGAAATTGAGGTTAAATTGATTTTGGGCTAAACTTAGGCTAATTAAATATTGATTTTGGTGTAGGAATATGTCATGAAGGCTTTGAAAGAATTTCAAGTGATTTTGAATTGAATTGGGAGGTTAATTTGGGGAATTTAGACATATGGTCAAAATTAGGAGTTTTTGATTTGAGTAAAATTGGGCTTGAATTTTTTTTAGATTAGGATTGAGGATGTTGAATTTTGTTTTGGAATTGAGATTGCGCAAGATTTGGGTCAAAATCGGGGTTAATTTGGGGGCATTTGGGCCTTTAAGGGCAGATTGGAGTTTTTGGTCAAATTGAGTTAATTTGTTCAAATTGGGTCAAATTTATGATAAAAAATTAAAATTGATAATATTTGGGATGATTATGGAATTTTTCGGGAATTTTGGAATTTTTGGAATTTTTGGGTCATGAGGGGCATTTTGGTAATTTTGGGCAATTTTGGGGGTATTTTGGGAATTTGGTGATTTTGGTGGATTTAGGTAGTGGTGAGTGGTTTTAGATGATTTTTGAGCAAATTTGAATATTTTGGGTAATTTTGGGATTTTTGGCAAAAATTAGGATTGTAGGGGTATTTTGGTAATTTGGTGATTTTTTGGGCTAGAATTGGCAAGTAAGCCATGAAGCCATGCAAAACCAATAAGAGCCATGTGAGGACTCATTTTGGATGCTCAATATGATGGTTCTAACTCTCTTAGGGGAAAGACTAGGGGTATAGACGCATTCATATGAGCTCTCCAAAAGGAGCCAGAAGACCAACTTAAGGGGTCATAGGGCCTGGGGAAAGTGAAAGGTGTAGTGTGTGCAAGTTAGCCGCACCAGAACCAGATCACTCAGAGTTAGTCCTAAGGTCTGACCATCTTATGGGGGACTTCCCTTGAGCTCTTCCATCCTACTAAGTGCTAGAGGTTAAGATAAATATGTGGAACTTCAAGTTGAGTAAAGAAGAAATTGGAATTTCTAATGGTGTTCCTTTCTAGTTCTCTAGGAATAGTCAAAAGGAAAGTCCTATGGCTAAAATCCTAGGCTACTAAAGAGAAAAAGAACTAGAGCTCAATAAAAAATGAGGTCAACAAGGATCAGAAGGGAGAAAGAGCACTTAGATTGATTACAGTCCCCATGAAAGTTAGAGAGCTAGTAACAACCTCAAAGTTCCATATCATCAATGCAAAGACCTCTTTTAATGCTTTGCTTGGTCAACCATGGATTCACTAGCATAACATGGTTTCGTCATCTCTACATCAGTGCATTACATATTATATAGAAGGAAAAGAATATTGCATCAAGGGACATCAGATTTGCAACCATTTTGAGTTCATGAAGTAGGCATCCATGAAGACACTGCCTACTATGCCCCTCCAAAGAAGACTGTATTTTCCCACTAAGTTGTGTCAAATGAGATGGAAGATTCAAAGGGATCACAAGAGCAAGATCATTCAACTCTGCTTCAACGATCTACTACCACTTCCTTACTATGAGTTGGTAGAGGTTATTTTATCCCACACATTCGAGATCGGGGCCGGGGACGTGAGCGAGGAAGAACCAACATGATTGTTGAATGAACAAAGCCGATCATCTGCATAAACATGGAGAAAAGTTCTAATGAAGATAAGTCTGAGGAAGAAATGACAATGATAAAATAAAAGAAAACACAGTTAGAGATTTTCTTGGAAGACGTTGAGAAAAGTGAATACAAGTCGATATATTATCGGATAAACCAATACGTGCATGTCATGACTCTTACTCTGATCCAACCTTAAAAGGTTGAGAGTTTAGAGATCAAGGAAGTCCGGGGTGCTGGTTTTAAGCTGATCAAGTTTTAATGTGCTTCTCATCTTACTAATTCTAAAAATCATGTAAATTTGGAAGAGGATTCGAATGAATTAATGGAATTGTCATTTGATTACTTTTTCCTTGTGTACAAAAGCTAATTCAATAAAGATGTGTACCAAAACAAATGACAAAGGATAAACTATAGCTCTTTGAGAAATTGTGGAATGTTAAGAGTCGAACTCCTAACTTAAAAGAAGGTCTCGGATTTGGTACAATAGAACCA
The DNA here is from genome assembly GCF_001263595.1 of Phalaenopsis equestris. NCBI lineage: Eukaryota > Viridiplantae > Streptophyta > Magnoliopsida > Asparagales > Orchidaceae > Phalaenopsis > Phalaenopsis equestris. The sequence continues at coordinate 22,127 of NW_018250521.1, read as the reverse complement.
ACTGATGATTCAGGATTTTGAATAGTTGTTACTTACCATTTCAAAGAGGATTGCTTTGATGTGAATGATGATTTGAAGACTCTCCGATTGATGATGCTTGATGAATTGAAGGAAGTCAATCTAGTGACTGAGGAATAACCCCGACCTACCTTCATAAGTTCTCTACTCAACAAAGAAGAATCTATAGAGTTGATCAAGTTATTGTCAGAATTTAAAGATTGCTTCAACTGGAGCTATGACAAAATGTCAGGATTATCCTCAAAAGTTTTATTACATAAGCTTGAAGTGGACAAAGATATTACCTCAGTGAAATAAGCTCTTAGAAGAATGCGCCTCAAAATAGAGCAACAAGTCATTGTTGAGGTAAGGAAGTTAATAGACCCCAACTTTATGCTGGTAGAAAAATACCCGACGTGGTTAGCCAATATTGTGCCAGTTAAGAAGAAGAATGGACAAATCTGTGTATGTGTCGACTTCAGGAATTTGAATAAAGCATGTAAAAAATTAATGGTAGACATTGCATCGACACACTAGATCTTCTCTTTCATGGATGGATCGTCAGGTTATATTCGGATTAAGATGGCTCCAAAAGATGCAGCACTTACAACTTTCAAAATGCCAATTAGGATCTTTTGCTACACAGTGGTGTCGTTTGCATTGAAGAATGTCGGAGCAGCTTACCAACAAGCTATGATGAATATATTTTATGACCTCATCCACAATCAAGTGGAGTGCAACATGGATGACTTAATCATCAAAGAAAAAAGAGAATAGACCACCTGTATGATTTTATGATCGTGTTGAAGCGATTAATGCAGTATAATCTTAAAATGAATCCCTTAAAGTGTTCCTTCAACATTACCTCCGGGAAGTTTCTACGATTTTTTGTCCATCATCACGGAATCGAGATCAACTTAGATAAGATTAAAACTATCTTGGAAATGCCTCCTCGTAAAACCTTGAAACAACTATGTTCCTTTCTAGGTAAACTAACATACTTGAGATGCTTTATTTATAATCTCTCAGGTAGGTGCCATCCCTTCTTGGCATCAAGTAAAAGGGAAGCCAAATTCGTTTGGGAAGAAAAATGCCAGCTAGTTTTTGAGGACGTTAAGCAATATTTAACGATACTTTTTGTTTTGGCAGCCCTTATCCTGGGAAAACCTTTGATACTTTATACATCAGCGATAGATGACTATCTCAGAGACCCGCTAGCTTAGTTTAATGATGAGGGCAAGGAAAACACACTCTACTACTTGAGCCAACATCTAATACCGATGGAGGTAAAATATCATCCTACTGAAAAGCAATGTCTAGCTTTAATTTTTGTCGTCCAGAAGCTCAGAAATTACATGCTCTCTCATAAGATCACCCTTATTTTGAAAGTTAATCCATTACAATATTTGATGGCCCGACCAACACTTTTTAGATGTTTAGCAAGGTGGTCGATGATTTTATTATAATTTGATAAAACTTTTGTACCCCTTCACGTTATCAAAGGACAGATTTTAGTAAATTTTCTTGTAGTGCACCGACTTCTAGCTGGGTCCCCTCTCAACAATGATCTATCAGATGAGCAGATACTACAAGTGGAGTTGTCCAGTGTCAGACATTGGGAAATATGCTTCCATGGAGCTTTGTCAGCCAGAAAGGATAAAGGATTGCAGACATTCATGCCAGAAAAAGCAGGAATCGATCTAATTTTTGTTACACCGGATCAGGGAATGTTAAGGTTTCCTTACCACCTGATAGAGCCCTGCATCCATAATGAGGCCGAATATGAAGCCTTGATAACTGGATTAGAGTTGGCAATCTCAATGAACATAACAAACATTTCCATTTATGGTGACTTAAAACTCGTCATTCAATAAGTTTTCAGACAATACAAGATTTTGAAGCCGAGGGTGATAGGATATCATCGGTACACAATGAACTTACTAGAACAAATCCCCAGTGTCACGTTGTACTGGATTCCTTAGTAAGATAACACCCATGTCGACGCTTTAGCAAAACTTGCTAAGGAAATTGAGTGTCCACTAGAGGATTCCATTGACATTACAGTACAAGGTTCTCAGTTTCTATCACAGAATGACTTTGACAGTCTACACAAGCTCAGAAAAGAAGAAGAGATGGTCACTGCAGTCGCTGGCGTTACTAAAGATTGGCACAAGCCATTAATAGAATATTTGTAAATAGGGCGACTGCGAGAAGATAAGTCAGCAGCTTATCATATCACGAAAAGAGCTTTGTCATATGCTTTGATAGGTGATGTCCTCTACCCAAGGTCATTTGATCAGATATGGCTGAGGTGTTTAAGCATAGCAAAAGTACAAGATATTGTCAAAGAAAAGCATGCCGGATTTTGTGGTGTTCACCAGTTAAGGCTACAGATGAAAATGAAAACAAAGCGACTCAGATATTATTGTTCAGTGATGATAATAGATTGCATGGATACAGTTAGAAAGTGTCACATGTGACAAGTGTATGGAGTGGTCTTGCACCAACCTTTCAATGTGCTACACCCAACTGTCGCCTCGTGGCTATTCGAGTGTTGGGGCATGGACATAGTGGGTCTTATAGACCCTCCATCGTCAATAGGACATAGATTCATTCTTGCAACTGCAAATTACTTCTTCAAATGGGCAGAGGTAGTGTCATTACGAGAGGTTACAGTACAACACATTCTTCAGTATTTCAAGAGTCAAATTGTCTACCATTTTGATGTTCCGTACAAAGTGATTTCAGATAATGGGTCAGCCTTCAAGGGCATAAAGATTAACATTTTTATCAAGAAACATGAGATAGATTGGAGATAATCTATGATTTACAATCCCCGAGCAAACAGCCTGATCGAGGCCTTCAATAAGACACTCATGCAAATTTTGAAGAAAGCATTGGACGAGAACAAAAGTGAATCGCATGAGAAATTGTTAGAGGCCTTGTGGGCATACAGGATGACGTTCAAAACTTCCAATCAGTGTACCCTATATGTGTTAGTGTACGGGTCCGAGGTGGTACTGCCGTTAGTGGTCCAGATACCTTCTCTTAGAGTCGCATTGCAAATTAGATTACAATAGAAGATAGTGCAAAGCTCAGACTTACAGAATTGGGGTCTCAAAGGAAAATGATTGGAAGCACAATAGAATCTGGAACTTTACAAAGCAAGGATGGTACAGGCTCTTGAAAAGTTGGTCTGCCGAAGGTTGTTTAATGATGGTGATCTCGTACTCTTTCTCAAAAGGTCTATCATTGCATTCCACAAGAAAGGTTGAAAGTTTGAACCAACTTGGGATGGACCATTTGTCGTGGAGAAGGTCTATTTATAGGTTCTTACTAACTAGTGGACTTCTGAGGCAAAATACCGACGTTGCTGATCAACGGAATATCTAAAGAAATATTATATAACTTGTTGTCACCTAAAGTGAATTTTCTTTTGGAAGTGTTACTCATTCTGAGGATGTTTATTTGGCCAGCGTTTGTGACTGGGTCCAAAATTTTTGTAACATCACTAAATTAAGTTAAATAAAATGCTTATGCACTTGTGAGAATTTAAAATCCATTTAATAATGATCTGTTATTGTTCTTGTTCATTTTTAATTTCAGCGCGTTGATGTTTTCGTGTCTTCTGCAGCAAAATGTTGGGTCATAAGCTGATTTTTGCTTTTAAAGATGGCTTAAATCTCACACTGGATGAAGAAAAGGTAGCTCAGGATGGCATCATGAGTTTTGATTTGGACAACAGTCAAGTCAATGTAGGTTATGAGGGTCCCCTGATGAGCGTTGTTAGCCGTCGTGAAGCAGAAGGACTACCGTCACTGCTCAAAATTAGTGTCAGGGAAGACTCCTCACTGAAGAGGAAGAAAGTAGATAAGATACAATACCTATTGAAGTAAACTACCAGCTTGCACTCAATGATCACAACATCGATAGGAGACTTGGTCGGTGCTTCTGAAGAAAGAGTACCTGATGCGCCGCTAAGAAGAACCCAACTCTGAAATGCCATAAGTCGCAAAAATAGAGCCTTACTACATCTGGATAAAAGACGTGCAAAGGAAGCAGAGGTGACAATCACTCCGACTAATCAATAAGAAATCTACGATCCATGTTTAAGAGAAACTTCCATCAGTCTGCCGGTCACAAAGGTCGAGCCAGAGTTTGTTGTGAAATCTACACCACCAGAGGTCCTCAACAAGCTTTACACATTATGCTCGATGTGCAATGCAGAAATCCCAAGGAAGACACTGTCAATGGGAGCCTTCATAGAATGCCCAGAGTGTAATATCTGCCACCTATAGATGTATGGGACGCTTGAAGAATATACAACTGTCAGCATGAAGTTCAGAAATGCAGACCATCAAGAGGTTGAGCCATACATACCACAGTTTACAGAGCCACCACTGTCATGGATTCCTTAAGAGGATGATACAGAAGATCGATCGTGATGTTTGTAGAGGATTCCAACAGCAGAGTTAGAAAGCATGAGTAGGGTCTGGAAGCAAGAATATGAGTATTATGAAGAAATTCAAGGAAAATTTGTTAATATCTTAGAAGGATTGGAAGTACACACTAGGTTATTCTCAAAAAGTGATGAAAGAAAGATTTTGGATAGTGTTTTTGATCTTTGAGATAGAGGTTGAGTCAGATCACTGAATAAGAAGACGTATGCTGAGCCGCAGAAGTGGATGCGGGGAAAGATAGAATTACTATCCAGTGTGGATGCTGCTATAATTTTGTTAAGGATAGGCTAGGGAACCCCCAGGCATCTTAAGATATGACGTGGTGGATCCTCTGTTGTCTGTAATAAAGAAAATGATTAAAAGAATGGTAAGATGGAGCATACTATTGGCTGATTGAATTTTGAACAACTACATCATCAACATCTACGAGGAAGGGGACTACATTCCTCCCCACATAGATCATCATGATTTTTTCATACCTTTATATACAGTATCTTTCATGAGGAAGAGAAGCATCTTATTTGGAAGAGAAATTGATATTGTTGGACCCAGAGAGTTCAAAGGATCAGTTGAGATTCTACTATCAGTGGGTTTCATTCTCATTTTAAAAGGAAATGAAGAAGACATGGCAAAATAATGCATTCCAGGAGTAACACAATGCAGGGTTTCTATCACATTAAGAAGAATGGATGACAAAAAATACCACATGTATTCCAGCTAGATCCAGAGTTAGAAGAACATCGTTCATATGAGATGTGAAATATTTATACATCTAACTATGAGTGAAGGGAACTCTTGTACCAGATCATGGCTTAGAAGGTTAGCTTGACCAAGACCTTGCCTTAGGGGATAGATATTTGTTACTTTTTGACATTTCAACATACATCCAATTGTACTACATGCTTGAAGAAAATTTTAACAAAGTTTCTTTCAAATTTCAACATATTTGCCAAATTGCCTTTTTGTGCGATTGATGAAAGCCGTGAGACCATACTTTGGTCTTAAACTTTAACGAACAAAGAATGATACAAAAGAAATCTCATAATAGATAGAAATTAAAAAAAAACTATCAAAGCTAAAAAAAACTGAAAGGAAGTTGAATTTGATAAATTTAACAACGAATAAAATGATAAAATTGATGAACAAATTTTCTAGGTTTTTTCACACACTCTACGTCATTCACAAACTTCACACTCCACGTTTCTCTCACATCCCGCGTTCCCCGTACAAATTACTACAACTCGTGTTTTGCACAAATTTCACAAGTCTTCAAATCCTTTCCACAAAGTTTCACACTCTACACAAAATTCCGTAAATTTTTTGTATTTTTTGCACTTCACAAAATCCACCACAAGCTCTGCAACTACCACACTCGTCTCAAGTCTGGAGATTGCAGACCTCTGTTATACTTCCTCAGAATTGTAGGCCTTCGTTCTACTCCCATCTCAAAACTTGGGCTTATAGTCTGATACTCCTAAAATATATAGTATTTACAGGCACATTTTTACACCTATTTTTGAGATATTGCGCTTTAATGAAAGATATTTTTGTGTTTTTCTTGTTGGTACAATCAAATGGTTGGAAAATGATAAAAAGAGTAAAAAAGGGTCAAATTTGGAGCAAAAATGAAGAAATGTGTAAAATGAACTGGGGCGCCTAAGCGCCCAGATCCGCGCCTAAGCGTCAGGACCTTGGGAAGGGGAGAATGCACTTCTGGCTGGATCAGTGCTGTCCACAAGATCAGTTATCATCCAGGCCCATTGACCATGGTCATAACTTATTGGTAGTTGACTGCTGGAATGGTGATTCTTGGTCAGAGGAGACTCTTCTTTCAATGTTGGACCAAACTGTCACTGCTTGGTTTTCTAAAATCCTTTTTAATAGAGAGTAGGAAGACAGATTAGTTCTCAATTCTAGCAAATTCCATAGTATTTCCAAGGCCATCTATTCTAAATTATTCAGCTGAGATTCAGTCCCTTGTGGAAAAGTTTTCTAAAATAAATACATCACTCCCTCCATGTCCTTTTTCAACTGGAGAACTTTCTACAAACTTCTCCCTATTGATGACCTCCTTAATCTAAAGGGGTTGAGAGCCCGTTCCAGATGCCACACATGTTTCAAAGCTGAAGAATCCATTCCTTATCTTTTCCATAATTGCATTTTGCTCAATAGGTCTGGTCTGAACTAGTCAAATATTTGAAGGTGAATGTAATGGACTTGGATTGGTCCTCCATTTTTTTCTCGCTGGCATACTTGGAACAATTCCAAACTAGGCATCATCCCTTTTGTGGTGGCTTGGTTCATTTGGATGGCTAGAAACAAATCTAAATTTGATAACTATTCTCCCTCAGTGCATCTAACAGTGATCAATTGTAAAACTTTAATTGCAAAGATGATTAAATACAAAGGATTTCCAGAAAGTTGTTGTACCCATACCTGTTCTTCTCCTAAAACATACAAAGTCTCCAAAGTATATTGGATAAAGACTTACAACCCTTAGATTGAAGTAAACATTGATGGGAGTTACAGTGAAGTGGGAGCTGGTTTTGGTGTGGTTTTCAGAGATTCCAGAGGCACCTGTAAACTTTTTTCTACAGCCTAATGATTGCCCATGATGCACTGGAAACTAAAACTACAGCCCTATGTTGGGCACTCCATATTGCTATCCAGATGAAATGGTTTTACCTCGTAGAAACTGATTGTGCCTTTCTCATCCAAATGGTAAAAGGAATTTTATCCCCCCTAGCATATTCTGCAATGGCTAAAAATTATCCGAGCTTCTAAAAATGATTGCCACTTCAAACTAAGATTCAACTAAAGAGAAGGTAATAGACCAGCTAACTGGCTAGCTAGAATGGCTAGATAAACTGATGATTCTTTAGTCTCTTCTAGTCCTCCCCCCTCCTCTCTCTCTTTTTTTTTGAAAGGAGACCTTGTACAGGTTCCCTATATCAGAGCTGTACTCACTGCTTGTGCATCAATATAATTTGGACTTTGTTAATATATATATATATAGATTGCATG
>NW_018250521.1:0-14627 GCF_001263595.1 Phalaenopsis equestris | reverse complement strand
ATATAATGGAGTGGGTGGAGGCTGGTGCTCTGCTAGGGTTTTGGGGCAGATGAGGTTTCCTGGGTGCTGGTTGGAGGTGGGTGGTAAGTCTGTGGAGTTTGCAAGGGACTTGCTTGAAGCTTGGATTCTACTTTGGAGGCCAATTCTTTGGGTTTTCTTCTTCCTGGGTTCTAAGTTTCCATAAGGTACTGTTCCATTGGAGCCTGAGTTTGTGCCCCTGCAAAACCTATATAAGCTGAGGTGGTAGGAAAAACCAATGAAATTCTATAAGACCTGGATAAGTTGGTTTTCCCACAAGCCTTCCATGACATTGCTACTGGAAAGAGCTCCTCCCCTTACATTCACCCCGTGGGACTCAAGCAGGGTGAGCGTGCTGCTTTCTTTTCTGCACAAAATATATCTGAAGTAAATATGGAAGTTCAGTTCACAGTCATTGGAAAATTTAGTTTGGGACATCCCAAGATGGAATTGGTTAGAAATTATTTTGATTCTCTTCACTTTATTGGAGCATGGAAACTTGGTTTACTAGATGGGAGACACCTCCTAATTCAACTCACCACTGAAGAGGACTATGCCAGACTGTTTTCCAAACAATCTATAATAATTGCTAGTGTTGACATGAAAATTCTAAAATGGACTCCTAATTTTGACCCTAGCAAGGAGCTAGCAGTGGTTCCTATTTGGTTCAAATTACCAGACCTTCCCATTCATCTCTTCAAGTTCAAATCACTGTTGATCATAGGGTGTGCTATTGGAGAGCCCTTAAAGGTGGATGCCCCTACCTATAACAAAGCTAGACCAGCAAGTGCAAGAATCCTGATAGAAAGGAACATAACTCTCCCAGAGATGAAAATAATTTGGATTTGTGATGAGCTTAATGGATTTTGGCAGGAGGTTGTTATGGATAAAAAACCCTATTATTGCCAACATTGCAAGATGTTTGGACATACTATGTGAAGGTGATACAGATTACATCCCCCTACTTAAAGGAACCAAAATAACACAAAGAAGGAACCTATTGAGAGGAGGCCCATATCTCACCCAGTGGGAGGAAATGAGTCTGGAGGACAAGAAAAAAATAAACTCACTGTTTCTAAGGCAACAAACCCCTCATGTAACCAATAGACATGTCAAATTGGCACATCTTGCTGATACTTTTACTAAACCTTACCTGGATGGGGGGGGGCACTGTTGTTCCCTCTCCTTACCTTGAAGTTGGAGAAGGAAGTATGGAACCTCCCACCAAGGTCACTGGATCAGTGCTTAAAAGGGAGTCTTTGGTGACCAACAAATCATCAGATTAGATGCTACTAGAAATGAACAAACTAATGGAAATGAATTGGAATATCTAGAAGGCAAAGAAGAAAAGGAAATCAAAATTGGAAGTTAAGAAGCTGTTGGAAGATTCTGTCACAAAAAATTTGGTAGGCCAGAATGTTCACATGAGTTCAAATCTTCAACTAATGAGGGGAAGGACCAGATCCAGATCAGAACCCTCCCTACATCCACCCCAACATAATGACTAACTTGTTATGTTGGAATATAAGGGGATAGCTCACCCCCTATTTTTAAAAAAACTTAAGTATCTAAATAAGAAGTATATATTTTTGTGTATGGTTATTTTAGGACCTATGGTTCATCACAACCATTAGAAATATACTAAATCTTTCCCATGTTTTTTTTTTTATTTACTAACCTGAATAACAAAATTAGGATCCTATGCAAAACTGAAATGAGATGCAAGATCCAACTAAACCACCCTCAACTTATGCATTTTTCCTTTAATATGGCTGGCATGGCTGGATTTGCTACCTTTGTGTATATAGGCTGCTCCAAACTAGCTAGGCAGGAACTACAGAAAGAATTACACAAGATCAAGAACCAATTAGACATTGCTTGGATTGTGGGGGAAGATTTCAACTGCATTGCATCTCCTGCTGAGAAACAGGGTGGTAGAACTCCATGTATTACCACAATGACTGATTTCAATGATAATATTTAGAATGCAGGTCTTTTTGATTTTGGTTACGATGGCCCTGATTTCACTTGGAGAAGGGAGAATCTTTGGGAAAGTTTGGATAGAATGCTTGCAAGCTGGATCCAAAATTTTTTGCAAACCACTGTAACTCATCTCAGCCTAGCTGGTTTTGACCATAGACCTATGTTGATCACCATTTCTGCTAATGAACATAATATTAGGCATGCCTTTACGTACTTGAATGTATGGTCTAGTCATAAAGATTTCATATAGAATGTGAAAAATAATTAGAGGGATTGTGATCACCTCAACCCTCTAATCAAATTGTGGAATCTGTAGAAAAAGGTTGGAAAGGCTTTAAACCAGTGGAATTGGAATACCTTTGGGAACATTTCTAATGGTGTGGAACAAGCTGAGAAGGAGCTCAAGCAGTTGGAGTGGAATCATAGTATTGGAAAATGGGATGAGGCCTCCCTTTTGGAGGTAAATGAGAAACTCTTAACTACTGTGGATTGGAAAGATCAGTTCCTAAGATAGAAAGCAGCTAAAATCAAATTCACTAACGAGGATAGAAATACCAAGTTTTACCATGCATGCATAAAGTATCAAAAAAGTGCAATACTATCCACTCAATCAAAGATAATCAAGGTAATTGGATTAGAAATGAGGATGGGATTGCTGAAAGTGTTGTGGCCTATTGTCAAGACCTTATGAAGTGCAAAATTTCTTAAAGGGAGCAGATTGATAATAATTTGTTCAGCTCTGATAGGGAGTTCACTGCTAATTTGAATCTGGCTAAAATTCCAAGGGAGGAGGAGATTAAACAGGCCCTATCTTCAATTGACATTGCAAAATCTGATGGGTTCACTGCTGATTTCTATAAGGAGGCTGGGGAGGTCATCAAATAAGATGTTATTCATGCAATGCAATATTTCTTCAAGGGACATCCACTTCCAAACTACTATAGTGCCACCACCATTGTGTTCATCCCTAAATCCAGCCTAAAAAAAAGTAGAGCCATTTCAGAACTATTAGCCTAACTAATGTGATCCAAAAGATTATTAACGAAATCCTTGTGAATAGAATTCAACCTATTCTTCACCATTTGATCATCCCAAAGCAAGCAGCTTTCGTGAAGGGAAGGAACATTAGGGATATTTTATTACTTGCTCAAGAATTATTATTCGATCTAGAGAAACCTTGCAGGGGGTAAATTTGATATTTAAGCTTGACTTAAAAAAGGCTTATGACATGGTGAGTTGGGAGTTCATCATGGAGGTTCTGAGGGCTAATGGCTTCTCTATTGAGTCCTGTCATACTATCAAAAGATAGCTAGAGGGTAATGTTAATTTTATGTTGATAAATGGCTCATGGCTTTTTCAAGGCCACTAGGGGTCTGAAAAAAGGAAACCCCCTTTCTCCAACCATATTTATAGTTACACTGGATTACTTGTCCAAACTGATTGACAGACCATACCAAAGGAAGAGTTACACCATATACCACAACATATCTAAAATGGATATAAGCCACCTAATCTGTGCTGATGATGTTCTAATTTTCTCCAGAGATGATAAGTTAGCTGTCAAGATCCTACATGACTCTCTACAGAAATTTTAACATACTTCTGGCCTTGAGGTTAACAAAGAAATGTTCCAAGTTCTATTAAATAAAAAAGTTTCCAAAGCTTACAGACATTGGATCCTAGAGCTCACTGGCTTCACCTCCATGGCTACCACTTTCAAGTATCTGGGGGTTTACTTAAATAGGGGAAGAACCAAGAAAATACATTTTGATGAGATAGTTGATAAAACCAACTCCACTCTTCAATGTTGGACTAATTCATTTATGTCCAATGGGGGAAGAATAAAACTTTTGAAAAGAATCCTCAAAACATTCCCCATGTACATTTTACAAGTGGCTGTTATGAAGAGAACTACCCAGTTGATGTTGGAGAGAACTTTCAATAGGTTTCTCTAGACCAATCAAAAAAAGCAAATGATTTGGGCAAGCTGGCAGAAGGTGGCCAAACTTCTTTATGCTGGTGTTCTTGGTTTTAAGGGACTTAAGAAACAACAGCATATCAGCATGTGTATACTTTGGTTAAAATTCAGATAAAAAGATAACATATGGGTTGAATTTATGCATGTTAAATACTGCAGAAATGAGCATCCTAACATGGTGCCCAGGAAGTTGGGGGACTCTAGAATTTGGAGATAAATGCTAAAAGTGAAGGAAAGGGCAGAGAACCTTTACATATGGGAGATGGGGCAAGGAAATATCAATTTTTGGTTTGATAAATGGTGCCCAACAGACTTTATAGAACCTCTGAATGACACTATAAATATGAATCTGTTGGTGAAAGACTGTTGAAGTGGACAATCTTGGTCTGAGGAGCTACTCCAAACAATGTTGAATGATCACTCAGTTAGAAAGGTCACTAGAATTCAATTTAATAGCAACAGGAAAGACAAAGTGGCAGTTACTTCCAGCTCCAACCAAAGAATTACCAAAGCTATCTATAACAAGCTGTACCATTGGGAAAAGACTCCTTGGGGTGAGCACTTATAGAACAAATTCTTAACTCCTTCCATGTCATTTTTTCTTTGAGAATGCTGAATGATCTTCTTCCAACTGATGACATACTAAAGTTAAAAGGGCTAAAGGGCCCCTTCCTGTGTCAGCTATGCAGAAATGATATGGAGTCCGTTAACCACCTTTTCTTTACCTGTGATTTCTCCAGGAGTGTATGGAAATCTTTGCAATAATCCTTCCATATTAACACAATCAATTTGGGATAAGAAAGGATAGGTGAATGTTGGTTTAAATGGCATAGGTTGAAACTTGGTGCCATCCCCTTTATCATTGCTTGGTTCCTATGGAATGTCAGAAACAAGGCCAAACATGATGATATGGATGCTACCACTGGCAAGGTACTGGCCAATTTCCTGGCTCATATCAAGAAGCTGATCCTCTAGAAAAATTTTCCTAATATCTTGAAGATTAATAGAACAACTGATCAGAATAGTATCAAGGTAACCAAGGTTATTTGGGAAAAACCCATGTATCCTCTCATAAAAGTCAACGTAGATGGCAGCTTCACCCCTCACAAAGCAGGAATTGGATGAATCTTCAGGGATCATAAAGGCAACTGCATGCTTTACTTTAAAGCCATTATCAAAGCTGAAGATGCCATTGAAGCTGAGACTATTGCTTTATATTGGGCTCTTAAGATGGCTGCTTTGAATAGATGGACTCCCTTACAAGCTGAGATGGACTCTTCTCAGCTAGTTGATTACATGACACAAAAATCATCCCCCATGGCACATTCAACAGTGGATAACCCAGATGCATCAAAATTATTAAGGAGATAAGGGTTGCTTCTCCTTTATTTACAGAGAAGGAAATAGACCTGCCAACCTATTAGCTATTGATGGAGCTGAATCTCAGATGGTTGCTATGTTTACCACTCCTCCTGCTCCCCTTTCTTGTCTGCTTTAGGGGGATAAACTTAAGGTCCCAAATCTTAGAATTGTAATTACTACATGTGTTCTTTGGTAGTTTATTATTTTGGAGGAACCCCTTGGATTTTAGGCTTTTGTATATGTTTTGTATCGTTTTGGGGATCCTCTTTTCCCTTCTCTCTCTCTTTTACTCATTTGCTTTTATCAACACCATTGAAGTAGAAACCCTAATAGAGCTAGGGAGCCAATATTTATATATTGGTAAAAAGAGCTTCTTATGGCTCCCTACATGTTGATTTAATGAAAAGATTACAATGATGAAACCGAAGAAGCACCTTCAAAACAAAAGCAAAACAAGGGGTCCAACAACACCTACTAAAACTAACACCACCACCAGTTACAATTCAAGAAAGGTGTCTAAAAAGCTATCCTAAGAGAAAAAGGCAAGAGATTTTGATGCTTAGTTTGATGCTATAATCTCTATGAAGATGCTCCCTCCATTGCCAAGGGGAAGCAAGATTAGTAGCCCTCCCAAGAGAAACACCCACCAAGAACTCTAAACGTAGTTGCTCCAATATGAAGAGATATTCAGGACAGAAACAAAAGAGAAAGATGAGATAGTACAACCCCCAAAAATTATACTTGAAAGTTTCCAAATGGGTGAGAAGCAATAATCCTCAAATGGGGAACCTCAATCTTGTCACCTTTGAGCAGGAAGTCCAGATGAGGAGGTGGCTTAACAGCCACAGCAAATGATTGGGAGTGAAGTCCATTTCTAGCAAGCCAGTTAGCAGGTTTGTTGCCCTCTCTATAGTTGAAAGATAGCTGTAGATTAATATCAAAAGAAATACTATTAATCTTTTTCACCCACTGATTATGAATCCAAGAAGCTTGGTCTAAGTACTGCACAAGTCTTAACAGCTCCAGGGAATCAACTTCCGGTCAGATGTTAAACCAACCAGAAATTAGAGCAAACTTAAGTGCCCAATACACTGTATTAAGTTCAGCCTCTAGTGCATCAGAGGGCATGGCTGGCACATAGAAGTATAGGATGTAGTTGTTGGAGTAATTCCTAAACACCCCTGGCATTGAAGCTACCATCAGTGTTAATTTTGATGATGGAAGGCTTAGGGGGTTTCCATTAAAATTTGTGTATCAAAAGAAAATAAAGAGCCACAGATGTTGGAGAAGTTCTTAAAATTGATCAGTTTGTATAAGTAAGGCAATTCCTTACCACCTTGGAAACCTGAGTGGGATTGTTATCAAATTTCCCATTGTTCCTAGCCATCCATAGCAACTAAGCCACTAAGAAAGGAATAGAAGTAAGCTTATTTTCCATCCAACTATGCTAACTAGTTCTTAAAATTATATGGGGGGATCAATGATATTCAGGTTAAGCTTATTAAGAAGTTCAAACCAGACCTTTTGAGCATAGGTACACTTGAAAAAAATTTGATCGACCTCCTCTTCCTTTTCCAAGCATATATAACATCTTGATGGTCCTCTCAGACCTTTGAGTTTGAGGATATCATCAGTTGGCAACAAGTTGTGGAACTTTCTCCAATAAAAAAAAGCCATTGAGTAAGAGAGGAATTTGTTCCATATTATATCACCCCAAGGTACCAATTCCCAATTGTAAAGCATAACATAAATAGCCTTAGAAAGGGATTGATTAGTGTGAGTTTGCCAAATAATTTTATTAGGTTTAGTTCTATTGAATTGAATAGTAGAGACCAGAGAAACATGAGGTTCTTGGAGGAGATTTTGTAATAATGTGGAGGACCAGTGGTCCCCAATCCAGCAATCAACAACAGATAATTGGGATTGAAATTTGTTGGAGGGGGACCAGCCACTCCCTAGGGCACCACTGATCTAGCCAAAAGTTAACTTTGCCCTCCCCTAAATCCCAGAAAAACATGACCTCAGCTTTTTGCCTTACTTTAAGCATGTTTATCCAGATTCTAGAATCACCATTTCTCCTGATAACAGTGGTAGGGTGTTGAGATTTACAGTATTTTCCCATCATATATTTGGCCCATAAAGAGGTTTGGGCTCTGAAATTAATCCAAAGTTTGCATAGGTTTATCTGGCACAGATGGTGAAGTCTTTTGATGCCAAGCCCCGTAGCAGAAGTGGGTTTAGCAGCCTTTTGCCGAGAAGCCCAGCGCAGCTGTTTTCTTTAGCCAGACCACAGGAATCTATTGAATGCCCTTTCAAATTGGACCTGTGTACCCTTCTTCATATAGTTTGTTTGGAGAATATAGATAGGAAATGTAGTGAGGATGCTTTTAAGAAGAGTGATTCTGCCCCCATTGGATAGAAATGAGTGAGACCAGCCATTCAGAAAAGAGTCAATTTTGAGGAGCACATCATCAAATTGTGTCTGCTTTACTCTACCCCTCATAAGCAGCACCACAAGATATTTAATGGGGGTATGGGCAATAGAAAACCCAGTCAGATTGGCAACCCATTGTCTACTACTACTAGATGTCTTCTTGTTAAAGAATAACTGGCATTTGGATGGGCTGAAATACATACCATAATTGGACTGAAAATTTTGGAGACAGTTATGCACTATTCTAACTGCACTTTTATGGGCACTTGAAAAAACCGTAATATCATTAGCATAGAGCAGGTGGGAGATGTCTATGTTAGATTTTTGATGGAACTTAGAATAAGCCTAATTCATAAGAGTATTGTCTAGCATTTTGGATAAGTAATCTAGTGCCAGAATAAAAATTGTAGGTGAGAAGGGGTCCCCTTGCTTAAGGCCTCTGGTAGCAGCGAAAGATCCCCAAGCTTGCCAATTAATAAGTATAGAATGCTTATTATTTATGAGCCATCTATGAATGAGATTGCAGAGATTAGGACGGAAGCCCCTAGCTGCCAACACATTGAGAATGAACCCTAATCAATGGTATCATAAGCTTTTTTTATGTCCAACTTGTAAATTAAATTGCCACCCCTGCAAGGCTTATCAAGGTCAAGGAACAACTCTTGAGCAAGTAGAACATTATAAGAAATGGATCTTCCCTTAATAAATGTTGTTTGATTAGGCCTGATAATTTAGTCTAGATGAGGTTGAATTCTAGTGACAATAATTTTACTAATTATCTTACTGATCACTAAAGTTAGGCAGATAGGTCTATAGTGTTCCCACCTTTTCAGTACCTCAGCCTTAGGAACCAAAACGACATTAGATTCACTGAAGTAGGGAGGAAGGTTGTTCCCTTTAAAGAAACTGGTGATAGCTTCAATAACATCCAATTTGATAATTTTCCATGACTTCTTATAAAATTCTGCAGTAAAACCATCTGGGCCAGCAGACATGGAACTGTCTATAGAGTTAACAGCCATCCAACCTTCATTTTAAGTGGGGATTTCAGTAATCTGTAAGTTACTAGTTATCTCAAATTCCTTAGTGAATAAGGAATTATCAATGGGAGTTCTATTATCAGTGGAATGAGTCAGGAGCTTGCTGAAGTATTGTACAGCAACTTAAGCAATAGATTTATTGTCATGAAGATAAATCCCATCTTGACTTTGAATGGAGTGAATATTGTTACATTTTCTTCTATATTTAATATGAGCATGGTATAATTTAGTATTTCTATCTCCCTCAGTAAAGATGTTGATAGCTGCTTTCTGTTTGAGTAGTTTCTCCTGGTAATCAGTCACTACAATAAGGTTATTTTGGGCAGTTTGAAGAGTTGACTCCTCAGCATAACCATATTGAACTTCAGCTTCCAGAGCTTCTACCTCTTTTTCAGTAGTTGAAACAATATTAAAAAGATTTCCAAAAGTGTCCCAACCCCATCTTCTGAGGGCCTTGCTAACTTTGATGTGGAGTAAGCTAAGTTTAATTAATGGATCAGGGTGACTTACTCCAGTCCAATTGCCATCTACTAACTGAGAATAAGTAAGATGAGAAGTCAAGATATTCAAGAATTTGAAAGGGGCAGCCTTCCCAGGATTCTGATTTGAAGTGATAGTAATTATTAATGGGCTATGATCAGACCCAACATGAAGGAGATGAGTAACAAAAGTCAAAATATAATTTTGGAACCAATGATCATTCACAAGAATCCTATCAAGCCTTTCCTAGATTTGGCCTCTTTTTCAAGTGAAAGAGGGCCTCTGAAATCCAAGATTAAACAGATTAGCTTTTTGGATGTTATCGCTAAAAGTTGTCATTTTGGAGATATTTGGGGTC
This sequence comes from Phalaenopsis equestris, assembly GCF_001263595.1. NCBI lineage: Eukaryota > Viridiplantae > Streptophyta > Magnoliopsida > Asparagales > Orchidaceae > Phalaenopsis > Phalaenopsis equestris. The sequence continues at coordinate 4,974 of NW_018250521.1, read as the reverse complement.
CTGCCACTAGATTTTTCAGCAGCAGATGTAATACAGTTGAAATCCCCACCCACCAGCTGTGGGGAGGCCATTCACTAATGCTGTGAAGAGCAAGCCAAAGGTCCTTTCTATCTTCTTTGTGGCATCCTACATAAATAAAAGTGGCAAAGCATTGGTGTCCATTGACTTTAAGGGAGAGATGTAGTAATTTTTGATGATTCAGTAGACAGTACCATTGGATTTATTTTCTACAAAAGAACCAGATTTTGTTATTAGTATTAGCAAATAAAGTAAAACTAAAGAATTTGTTACAGAATCTATGAGGATTAAGAAGAAACATTGGTTAAAGGATGGAAAAACACCAGAACTTATATTTTTTATTTAAATATTTCTATTTATTTATAGATTAAGGGTGGGCAATGCCCCTTATGTTCCAACATAAAAAATTAATCATCTGATGAGGTGAGGTGAATGGAAGGTTGGGATCTGGATCTTGTTCTGCCTCTGGATGATGGGGGGGAGGGGGGCTTCTGAGTGCCCCCACTAACATTACTCCCACTAGGTTTTCTCTAAATTTCAGTGCCTTGCTTCTATTTCTTCTTAGAAATATGACATTGCCAGCCCTCCCCCAACCTCTGGTTCATTTCTTCTGGCCTTTGCATTATCTGAGATGTCATGACTTGGTTAGCTATAGGATCTCTATTTTCTATTGCCAACTGTTTCATTTTCTTCTTGGATGATTGAACTTGCCAATCCTTCGTCAGAAGATTCTGCATTTCTACAATGCAATCATCATTAGGTACGTTGTGGGCCTTGTCAACATTTTTAACAGGAGCATCATCTGTCTCCTTAATCCCTGAGGGGGAGATAGAGCTGGCTGACTTCAAAATTACTAAGTTTAGTTCTTCCCTGATCACCCTTTGTGATGCTGTAATTGAAGCATTAGAGTTAAAAGGGGTGCTGGAACTCTGAGTATTACCCAAAATTTTAGCATGTTCAGCCAAAGTGTTGTCAGCAATTGGATCCACATTTGGGATTTGTTCTTGGGTAGTATTCTGGTAATTCTTTTCCTAGGTGTTCAGATTTTTTTTTGGAGATGGACGAAGCCTGTAACATCTTTCCTTGGTGTGACTGAACATTTTATAGTGATGGCAGTAGTATAGCTTTTGTTCTAAAACCACATTCTACCAAAATCCCTCCCTATCTAAGCCAATCCAAATTCTTTTAAGTTCAGAAAGAGTAACATCTCTCTCAATGAGTATCCTTCCTGGTGCTGGTCTGGCTTTATTATATGTTGGGGCATCCACTTTTAAAGGCCTGCCCAAGGCACACCCAATGTTGAAGAGTGCATTGAGATTAAAATATGGTAGAGGAAGACCAGGTAGCTTAAACTAAAGGGGAACCACAGGAGGTTCCTTGCTTGGGTCAAAATTTGGCTCCCACTTAACAATTTTCATGGTGGTACCACCAATTTGAAGAGATTTCTTTGAAAAAATTATGGCATAGTCTTCCTCTCTAGAGAGTTGAATCTATAAATGTCTCTCATATAGCAGCCTTATTTTCCAATCTCCATTGAATTTCAGTGAGGTAAAGAAATTTCTAACTAATTTTTATTTTTGGGTGCCCAAGTTGAAATTTACCCACTATGGTAAATTTCGCTTTTTCATTAAGAGTTTAAATCTCATGTGGAGAGAAGTAGATAGCAGCTTCTCCTTCTTTAGAACCACGAGGATGAATACATGGATTGTTTCCCCTCCCTGCAGCAGTATCATGGAAAAGTTGAGGAAAAAATAAGTTTTCAGGATCATTTAGAGAATCTGCTAATTTCCCCACAATACTAGCATAGGTTGCCTTTGTCCATTGGGCATCAGTTACAATGTTAATGGGAGTGGCCATGAAAGCAAAGCCAACACAATCACAAGACAGAAAATAGGTCTCCAGAGCAGAAACCTTCATAGTAAACCAACAAGTAGCAGCAGAAAAAGGGACTCCACCAAATACCAGAGGAAATGCCATTTAGGAACAGAAAACCAGCCACCAAGAAAGTTTAAATCAATGGAAGATTAACCCCCACAATTGAACTTCAGGGGTACAAGATTGAGAGGGAGATTATCAGTTTAAACTAAAAAGGAAAAGAAAACTTGAATACCACAACAGAGACACCACCCTCCAGCCAGCAGCAGTACATGGTCATCCTACTAGAAACCCTAGCAGAGCTCCACACCTAGCCGACACCCATATATATATATATATATATATATATATATATATATATATATATAATCTTTACCTTTTAATAGCCTTTTGATTAATGATATTGCTACCAGGTACTGTCCTGTGGGTACACCTAATGATGAGGAGGAGACCCTTGAGCATCTTCTTTTCAAGTGAAAATTTTCACAACAGATCTGGTCTGAACTTGTAATGAAACTAAAAGTGAATACTATTAATATCAACTGAGAGAAATTTTTCAATTACTAGAGGGATTGGCAGGATGTTAAACTTCAAGTCATTCATGTGTGGTTGCATGGTTTATTTGGATGTGTAGGAATCAAGATAAATATGAGGATATTAAGTATTTGGCTCAGTTAGTGATCTCAAATTGCATTTCTTACTTGCAAAAAATTACTAAGTATCTGAAGTTCCCTAACATGTTTAAACATTGGAGTTCTAATTCTAGAGTTAAGCCAAACTTCAAACCTCTTACAGTATTCTGGACCCCTCCTCCCTTTGGATGGGTAAAAGTTAATACTGATGGGAGTTTTTTAAAGGGATCTGCTGGGTTTGGAGGTGTGTTCAGAAACTTCTAAGGGATGAGCCTACTTTATTTCTCCTCTCTTACCTGGGTTTGGGATACATTGGAGGCTGAGATGATAGCCATATATTGGGCTATATTTTTTGCTAACAAATGTCAGATCCAACAGTTAATTGTTGAGTCTGACTCTCTAACCTGCATCAAGATTCTGATGAAAGAAGAACCCCCGCGGTATATTCTAAGGTGGATAAATAGACTGAGCACTGATCTGGGTAGTAGACGGGTAAAATTTCAACACATTAAGAGAGAGGGCAATAGTCCTGCCAACTTTCTGGCAACCAGTGGAAGGAACTCTAAAGTGATTACAGTTGGCAAGGCTCCATCTTCAAACCTATCTCTTCTTTTGACAGGAGATAATTTAAGCTGCCCTTATGTGCATGTCTTGTAGTTTCTAGTACAGGGAAGAATTTTGGTTGGCCTATGAATCAAAATTGCAATCAAGAAAAATGGAGACAGTGTCTACTTAGTGCAGCCTCCTTTCTTCTTCTTTTTCTGGTCATTTTTCTTTCCCCTATTGTCATAGGGGGTTTTGGTGTTTGGTTTTTTTCTTCAGATTCCTTACATGACTATTGAGGGGTTTGCTAACACTTGTGTTGGTGTTGAGTCAACCCTCCTCTAGCTTTTGGTTTTGTAACTTTACAGATATTTAACATGTAAGGAGCCACTTGTAGCTCCTTTTTATATATATACCTTCGTGAGCTCATCAGGCGTGCACTAGATGTGGTTATCTTCAATATTCTGGAGTTCTAGCTGAATCTGAGCTCAAAACGCTTTTGATGTGTTTCAGAGACTCTCCATTACAACCATGAAAGTGAGGTACGAGCAATCTTTTAGAATTGGGATGCAGAATTTCCCAGTGCCGACCAAACCCTTGATTTCTAGCATGCACCTCACAGTGACTAACGATGGCACTGTTGTTTATAAGCAAGTTACTTCCGCCATGAACGCTACACCTGTCTCCATGATCTCTAGTGTTTCAACTTCCCATTTTTTGGGAGGAAACTCCGCCATCTACGTTGGGAGTGATGGATCTCCCGCCCCACCAGTTGCATCTATTCATGGCCTAAGTGTGACAACCGGTGAGCTGGTGAAGAAGAAGCGAGGGAGGCCTAGAAAGTATGCCCCTGATGGTACCATGGCCCTTGCTCTGAACCCAGTTTCTCCGACCTCCGGAACTCCACCAGGCATCGGAGGCTTCTCTCCACTTTCAATGGGACAGGGAAACATTGATCTTTCTGTTCAAGGTGATCCCATGACGAAGATAAAGGGACGAACATTAGGCTCTGGAAAGAAGCAGTAGTTGCTGGCACTTGGATCTGCAGAAACTGGATTTACTCCACATGTTATTGTTGTTAAGGCTGGACAGGATGTTTCCACAAAAGATCATGTCATTTTCTCGGCATGGACCTCGTGCTATATGCATTTTTTCGGCGAATGGCGCTATCTCTAATGTTACTCTTTGACAGGCTGCAACTTCCAGTGGAATAGTAACTTATGAGGGTCTGTTTTAAATATCATCATTTTCCGGTTCATTTTTACTGTCAGAGAGCGGCGGTCAACACGGTCGAACTGGCAGCCTGAGTGTTTCTTTGGCTGGTCCTGATGGTTGAGTCCTTGGTGGCGGAGTTGTCGGACTTCTAACCGCTGCATCTCCCGTTCAAGTTGTTGTGGCGAGCTTCATCGCCGACGGGAAGAAAGAGCAAAAACACGTAAATCTCTTAGAAGGTGCACCGGCCTTGGAAAATCTTTCACCTGTTGGCAGCATTCCCGGTAGCATCGGTGGTGTTATGACGAGCGGTAGCAGTCCGCCTTCTCGAGGAACTCCAAGCAAATTGTCCGGCGGGCTAGCTAGTCTGCTCAACCACAGCAATAACAGTAACCCGCAAACTTTTTCAAGCTTCTTAAAAAAATGAAAGATTGCTTTCTGCTATAATTTAACCCCTGTTGTAAATCAAAAATCTTTATCATTCTCTTTCCGTAGGTTGTCGGCACTATTTTTGGTGTGGGGTTTGCCCGTAAGAAGTTGTCGGTCATCAGAATTGAAATCCCGTTGCCCGCTTCGGAAGGACGTTTTTTTTTTAAATTTTAGTTTTGAAAAAGATGAAGTCAAACTGACCCTATAATTTTCATTGTTTAGATGAAAGTGCGCTTTACCTCAAATCCAGTATCTATCCCGAAGG
>NW_018250520.1:31011-35396 GCF_001263595.1 Phalaenopsis equestris | reverse complement strand
GATATTGCACTTTAAAGAAGGAAATTTTCATTTTTTGTTGTAGATATATATATATTTAAGGCATTTTGAGGAAAAAGTAGCAAATTTGGAGTCAAAATGAAGCTTTTTAACATCCAAGCGACAGAGGTGTCGGAACTGGCGCTAGGGGTGTCGTTTTACAGAGAAGCAGCACTAAAAGTGCCAAAATTGGCCCCATAGGTGCCAGAGGCACCAGAGACGAATAAAGATAGAGTAAGGTGATTATTGATGATTGAGTAGTTTTAGAAGGCTTCAATCAATTCAAATACCCCAGGGAGTGATTCAGTGCATTCAGACACTTTGGAAAGGCTCTTGAATGAAGAGATATGTCTCTTGGATGAAGAGACTTGTCTCTTGGTGTGAAGAGGAGTGTCTTTTGGAAAAACATGAGGGAATTTTGAATTCTTTCTGAAAGTAAGGCTGACCCTAATTAAAAGAGGAGAGTCTAGAGAAGAAGAGGGGGGCGTGCGTAAGGTCAGAGAGCGAGAAGTCTTGGAGGAAGAGAGATTTAAGGGACGGTGAGAGATTTATTCTTCATTACATTTCTAAGAGAGAATTGAGTGTGATTATAGAGAGAGAAAGTGCTTAAAGGGAGCTTCGAGGGCTTTGCTAGAGAAGGAGTGTAAGATAAGTTGTGTGCTTTTCTTTCTTTATTTTGTAAACTTATTTATATATATAAAATCTATGTTTTGTCATATCATTATTATGAATTTTGAATAGTCTTATTTATCCTTCTCCTTACAATGAGATATGGTTTTGTGAAGAATTAATTTTGTTATGAAAGATTTTATAAGTCAATAAAGATTATAAAGAGAGAAAGTGCTTAAAGGGAACTTCAAGGGCTTTGCTTGAGAAGGAGTGTGATCTGACCAATTGAAATGTTAAAATTTATTGAGAAAAATAAGATATAAAATCTATGTTTTGTCATATCATTATTATGAATTTTGAGTAGTCTTATTTATCCTTCTCCTTACAATGAGATATGGTTTTGTGAAGAATTAATTTAGTTATGTAAGGTTTTATAAGTCAATATTGTGATGATTTGAGCTCTGATATTCATTTACTTTTTTATCTGACCAATTGAAATGTTAAAATTTATTGATAAAAATAAGATCCAAAAGTTCAACCTCTCAGCCTAACCATAGATTTAGGGACTAAACACTAAATTAGCAAATGTTCTTTATGCACTCGACAGATGGTAAAGAATAAGATTGCTCCTATTTGGCACAATACAATTATATATATAATTTTAAATGATTTTAATTACTTCACTAACCATAAACTCATTGTAAAGGGGAAGGTTGCTTTCTTAAATTTGAACTCTTTGTTAAAAAACTTTGTTTAGTCTTAATAAGTTTACTTTTGAAGTTTAGCAAATAGCTTAGTTAACCTAATTCTTTTAACTGCATTACATTTAACATACATCAAATTTACTTTAAATTTGTTTTGTGTACTTAAGTTTTATAGCTTGAATATTGTGTTTTACATTATAACCATAATAATTCCAACTACCTGTGGGATCGATACTTAGGACTCCATTAGAGCCCTTTATTACTTGAGAAATACATTTCTTGCATTATTTTTATACTTGCATTATTTTTATAGTTTCACAACTTAAAGATTTTAAAATATAAAACTATTTAAACTGAATTTATTTTTATTAGGATTGAACTGCATATTTACTATTTGTGTTGCCATGTGTGTATTGTAATATTGAAAAATATTTGCAACGCACCACAAAAACCGCGCATTAGTACCTTACAATTCTGAGTTAGAACGAACAATTAGAAAATCTGAAAAAAAAAAGAATTTTACAATTTGCAAGAAATGGCTAATACATCACATAATAACATCAATATTTAAACTACTAAAAATGAACATCATTATTTACAAAGAACTTTAAGGGACTATGCAAACCCTACAATAGATGAAATGCACTTAAGCATACAAATCGTTGTTGTAGCGGCTAACTAATTCAAACTTAAACCTGTTATTATCCAAATGATACAAAATAATAAGTTTTGGGGAACACCATCTGAGGATCCAAAATTACATCTTGCAAGTTTTTTAGAACTTTGTGTTATATTTAGGTACTATGGCATATCAAATAATGTTGTTAAGCTTAGAATTTTTTCCTTTTTCCTTAAGGGATAAAGCTGAGTTGTGGTTAAACTCTTTAGCACCTAGATTCATTAGAACTTGGGGAGATTTAGCACAGAAATTCTTAGCTAAGTATTTTCTACCTTCAAAAACTACAAAGCTTAGAAATGACATTACTTCATATATTAGTATGAAGGTGGGTCAATATATGAAGCTTGGAAAATATTTAAAGAACTCCTCAAAAAGTGTTCACATCATGCCTTATTAGACTGGTTAATTACTCAAATATTTTATTATCACTTAGTAGGATCCCTTAAATCTATTATAGAAGATGTGGCTAGAGGTTCAATAATATCAAAACCATTTGATAAAGCTTTTGCCTTAATTGAAGAGATGGCTACTAACAATTTTTAATGGCCCTCTAAAAGGTTAAATCCTAAGAAAGTAGCCAATATTCACGATAATGATGATCTTTCTATCTTGACCTCTCAAGTTGTTGCAATATCTAAGAAGATAGACCAATTTGGAATGAACTTTTCTCAAACACCTCATGTGATTGAAGAAATATAATTGGGACAAATGATTGATCCTCCTCAACCATCATTATAAAATTTAAATGCAATTAACAATAGAGCCAATAATCCCTATTCAAACTATTAGAATCCAAGTTGGAAAAACCACCCCTAATTTAACTGGAATAATAAGTATAACGGCGGAAATCAGCAATGGGGTAACAAACAAGCAAACCCAATGGGAAATTAGAAAAACTATAGACCTTCTTATCCTCTTGGCTAAAATAACCAAAAATTTAAGGAAAAGAAGTTGTTTATAGAGGAAGTGATGTTACAGATGGGCAATCAATTACAAAGTCAGAGTGTTGTAGTTAGAAATATTGAGAATCAACTGGGACAAATTGCTAATACAGTTAACAATAGACCTTAGGAGACACTTCAAGTAATACTAAAATAAATTTTAAAAACAAAACAAAGAACAAGAGCGAGTTAAAGCTTTCCAACTCAGGAGTGGAAAGGAATTAAATATTGGAATTCAGAAAGAGATTGAAGTTGAGAGAGTTACTATAGAAATTGAAATACATGAAGAAACTATTTCCAAGGATTTGAAAAAACTTGTCTCTCCAACTAAGATTAATTAAGAAAGACCACCACCCCCTTTTCTTCAGAGACCAAGACAATAAAGACTGGATCAACAATTTTCAAAAGTTTTTTGAGATATTTAAAAAGCTTACAGTCAACATTCATTTTGTTGAATCTTTGGAACAAATTTCAAGTTATGCTAAATTTATGAAAGATATTTTAATAAAAAGAGAAAATTTGAAAATTATGAAATTGTTACACTAAAAGAAGAATGTAGTGCAATAATTCAGAAAAAAACTTCCTTAATAACTCAAGCATCCTAGTAGCTTCACTATACCTTGTGCAATTGGAGAAAATTTTTTTTGGAAAAGCTTTGTTAATAACTCAAGCATCCTAGTAGCTTCACTATACCTAGTGCAATTAGAGAAATTTTTTTTTGGAAAAGCTTTGAAGGATCGAGCATTAATGTGATGCCTCCATCTATATTTAAAAGGTTAGGTTTTGGAGAGATTTCTCCCACTACTACAACCCTTCAGTTAGCTAATTGATCTATCACTAATCCTAAGGAAGTTATAGATTTAGTGAAAGTGGATAAATTTATCTTCCCTATGGATTTCATTGTCTTAGATATAAAGGAAGATAAATAAATTCTTACAATTCTAGGGAGACCTCTAGGGAGACTTTTCCTTGCCACTAGAAGAGTAATGATAAATGTGCAAAAAGGAGATTTAACCATGAGAATTAATGACTAAGAAGTTACATTTAATGTGCCTAAATCTATGAAGTATTTGATCCATGGATACTGTTAATATGCACAGTACAACAATAATTCAGATTATATTTCACTTATTTTTCCTTACTTTGCAACAAAAACAAAAACTTGATCCTAAAGAAAAATAAAAATTTAACTTTTAATTTATATATATTGGGATACTACGCAAGTATACATATCATTATCAAGTAATATAGGACTTTTTGATTAAGACTTGAATATCGAACACGCAGGGAGAACACGCAATATGCATTATTGAACGACAAATTTTCTATTTTTAATAAAAGATAATTATCTAAACTAAAGATGACTTTTTCAGTAATGAAAATTTAAATATTTTTGGTATTTTCAATATTTTGATAGAACAATAATAATTTAAAAAGATAACTAGAGTTTTTGTA
>NW_018250520.1:29045-30980 GCF_001263595.1 Phalaenopsis equestris | reverse complement strand
TTATGAATCAGTAATAAGTATAGGAATTCTATTGTGGAAGTATGCAAATTATGTTATGCCAAATAGAAGCAATACTATTCTTTACCGTTACTAGAGATGTTATAAAGAACATTGGCTAATTTAAAATTTGAATAGTTCTGAATACTAACTAGGCAGGGCTCTAGAGTTCCCTCAATTCCCTCTACCTGGGGGCTAATATTCTGGTATCAGAACCTAAAACAATAAACCAAGTTTGGGGCTTTAACCTGTCACTTTAAATTCCTCTAACTCGACACCCTTCAATGAATATTTTCCTATTTATTTACACTCAATCATATGAACTACATTCTCATTCACATAACCTCATGTGATTCTTTCTAATTGTTGACTGAGATAATATACTGAGATAATATCAGCCTGATTCTTACATGTTCTCACAATAAATTTTAACATATGGATTGGAAAAATTAAGAAGTAAATGAAGTGCATGAAGTTAAATCATCACAACTTCTTCCATCATTGAAGATCAATACTTTCCACAACTTCCATCCAAAACTTAATTACTTATCATTTTAAGAAGAAGTATAAAGAAAACTACTCAGAATCCATGGAGAAAATGAAACCACACTTCAGTTAAAAAGATGAAATATTGTCAAACCAACAATAAGTCTCAATTAAAACCAAAAGTAGTCTCAAAAATAAAAAGATAAAAATTTATCTCAACTCCTACACGAAACTCTTCAAGTTCCTTTAATTCTCTTCTTTTTACAATCACTCAAAATAAAATAACAAAAAGGATAAAATAAAAGTAAAAGTAAAAGTGGTGCCTAAAAATCTCTCCAAACTAACTCCCCAAATGAGAACTTTCAAAACTTTCCAATACTTTCAGGACTTCTTTCAAAGTCCCAATCTTCTTTATTTTATAATTTTCAAAAAGGTGCCTTGGTTTCTCGTCAAAATATGTATAGATTTGATGTATTTCCCCAAGAGATGCATCCTTTTGTGATAATTTTCATCCATGGTAGTTATAACCACCTATTGAGCCAATGGGTGCCCCAAAAACCTCTTCAAAATTCACAAAAACCAATTTCACTCATCCAATAACTACCACTGACGCTTAAGCACGGGGCCTCTGGCGCTTAGGCGCGGTCTTCTCTGTTTAACAGGTGCTTAAGCGCTGGATCTAGCGCTTAGGAGCTGATCCATGATCTTAATGCTTATGCACAGTATAATAATAGTCCTCAATTCTGATTATATTTTTCACTTATTTTTTTTTTATTTCGTAACAAAACCAAAAACTTCATCCTGAAGAAAAATAAAATTTAACTTTTAAATTATATATATTGGGACACTACGCAAGTATACGTATTGTTATCAAGTAATATAGGACTTTTTTATTAAGACATGAATATCAAAACCACAGGGAAGATTATGCAATATGCACTTTTTAGAAAGTTTTTCTATTTTTAAAAAGATAATTACTTAAACTAAAAATGATTTTTTTAGGAATTTAAAATTTAAATATTTTTAGTGTTTTTGATATTTTAACAAAACAGTAAAAAGATAACTAAAGTTTTTTGTAGAAAAAAATTACTTAATATGAAGATGTCTTTCTTCTTATCATAAATCAGTAATAAGTATAACAGTTATGTTGTGGAACTGTGCAAGCACTGACGCTTAAGCAAGGGGCCTCTGGTGCTTAGGCGCGGTCTTCCCTGTTTAATCGGTGCTTAAGCGCTGGATCTAGCGCTTAGGTGCTGATCCCTAATCTTAATGCTTATGCACAGTATAACAATAGTCCTGATGGTATTTTTCATTTATATTTACTTATTTAGCAACAAAACCAAAATCTTTATCCTGAAGAAAAATAAGAATTTAACTTTTTAATTTATATATATTTATATTGGGACACTACGCAAGTATACGTATTGTTATCAAGTAATATAGGACTTTTTT
>NW_018250520.1:15706-16143 GCF_001263595.1 Phalaenopsis equestris | reverse complement strand
TCCTAAAAAGGCATATTTTAAATGTTCATGAAGTATCTTCAACTCAAGTTCTGGAGGTTTTTCAATAGATGGACAAAATGATTTATCTTTGTCTATCGTGTACAAAATTTTAAAACTTTCATGAACATAACTCGAATCTTCCTTAAAAAGGTTTATACATTGATCTAATTCATCTCCTTGCTCATGTTCCAATTCTTTTTTTTAGATATTTCTTCATAAGTAGTTCTAAAATGACATTCTCCTAGATATCTTATAACATCCATCCTATAGCATTCATTATCTTTACGTTTTGCAGGGTATTTCATTGATTTTGAAATGTTAAAAGTAATAGTTTGATCTTTGACGCGCATTGTTAATTCCTCTTTCTGCACATCTATCATTGCTCTTCCTATGGCTAGGAAAGGTCTCCTCAAAATGATAGGTATCTCTTTATATTC
>NW_018250520.1:13504-15688 GCF_001263595.1 Phalaenopsis equestris | reverse complement strand
GAAAGATAAATTGATCCACTTTCACTAGGACATCTTCTATAACTCCTTTAGGTTATGTTATCAAACGATCTGCTAACTGAAGAGTTACAGTAGTAGGGGTTATTTTTCCTAATCCCAATCTTTTGAATATTGATAATGGCATAAGTTCAATGTTTGCACCTAAATCACATAAAACTTTCCCATAAAATATGTCTCCTATTGCACGTGAAATTGTAAAACAACCAAGATCTTTAGGCTTTTCAGGAAGCTTTTTCTGAATTATAGCACTGCACTCCTCACTAAGTGTAACAGTTTCATTATTTTCAAACTTTCTTTTCCTGTTGAGAATATCCTTCATAAATTTTACATAGCTCAGCATTTATTCTAAGGCTTCAGCAAATGGAATATTAATTGTAAGCTTCTTAAATATTTTTATAAACTTTGAAAATTGTTCATCCAACTTTTGCTGACAAAGTCTCTGAGGAGATGGAGGTAGATAGGTCTCTCAAAATCTCTTGGAGCGTCTTCTTTTTATTCTTCAATTTCTTCTCTCTCTACTTCAATTTCTTTTTGAACCTGACCTTTCAACTCTCTTCCGCTTCTAAGTTGAACGAGTTTTACTTGTTCTTTATTCTGGGCTTTTGGATTTGATTCAGTATTACTAGGAAGTGTTCCTTGGGATCTATTACTTAATGAATTTGTTATTTTTCCAAGTTGATTCTCAATATTTCTTGTTGTAGCTCCTTAACTTTGTAATTGATTTCCCATTTGTAACACCACTTCTTCTATAGACAACTTCTTCTCCTTAAACAGTGTATTACTATTGAAACCTAGAGGAAAAGTAAATCTATAATTATTATTGATAGTTATTATTTCCTTGATTGTTCCATTTTCCCAATGGGCTTCCTTGGTTGTTCCCCCATTGTTGATTATTACCACCCGAATTGTTATTCTAGTTAAAGTTGGGATAGTTCTTCCAAACTGGGTTATAATAATTTTAATATGGGTTTTTCTGCTTATTATTTATGACATTCAAAGTTTCTAATGGAGCTTGAGAATCTACCATTTGGCCTAATAATCTCTCTTCAATCATGGAAATTGGTTGAGAAAAATTCATTCCAAATTGGTCTAACTTCCTTGAAATTGCAGCAATTTGATTTGCTATCATGGTAAATGCATCAGTTTCATGAATATTGGCTACTTTCTTAGGAGTTACCCTCTTAGAAGGCCATTAATAATTATTGGTAGCCATTTCTTCAATTAAAGCATAAGCGTCATGAAATGGTTTTGACATCAATGAACCACCAACAGCGGCATCGATAGTTGATCTAAGAGAACCAACTAATCCATTATTAAAAGTTTGAATTATTAACCAATCTGGTATAGCGTGGTGTGGAAGCTTTCTTAAGAGTTCTTTAAATCTTTCTATGCTTCATAAAGAGGTTCCCCTTCGAACTGATTAAAAGATGTAATATCATTTCTAAGCTTTGTAGTTTTTTATGGTTGAAAATATTTAGTAAGGAATTTTTGTGCTAAATCACCCCAAGTTCTGATAGATCCACATCTTAGTTTTATCCCTCAATGAGAAATGAAATAACCTAAGACTTATGGCATTATCAGATACACCATCGTATTTAAATGTAGCTCATAATTCTAGAAAATTTGCAAGATGTAAATTTGGATCTTTAGTTGGTGATCCCCCAAATTGATTATTTGATACCATTTGGATAATAGCAGGTTTAAGCTCAAATGAATTAGCCGTTATGGTAGGTTTTTGAATAGTACAATGAAGTTCAACTACATTAGGGCTGACATAATCTTGTAGGTCTAAACTCTTAATGAATTTCAACATTTTGATTATTTTGGTCAGCCATTTCTGTAATTTTTTTGGATTTTTCAAAATTTATAATTTTTTTGGTTTTTCTGATTTTTCTAATAGTTCTTTCTAATTCAGAATCATAGGGCAATAGTCCTTCAGAACCTGAATTACGCATACACTAACATATAATAAAATAACAAAAACAAAATAAGATAAGATAAGATAACTTAAAATTTAAATAAGACTTTATAAAAATAGAAATTTACTTTTAAAATCAATTTCTCCCGCGCAACGGCGCCAAAAACTTGATCCATGGATACTGCTAATATGCACAGTACAACAATAATTCAGATTATATTTCACTTATATTTCCTTACTTTGCAACA
>NW_018250520.1:12281-13227 GCF_001263595.1 Phalaenopsis equestris | reverse complement strand
ATAATATTATTTACCCTTACTAGAGATGATATAAAGAACATTTGCTAATTTAAAGTTTGAATAGTTTTGACGACCGACTAGGTAGGGAAGATACTAGCTCCCAGTCTAGAGTTCCCTCTCCCTTCACCTGGGGGCTAACATCTCGTATCAAAACCTAAAACTATAAATCAAATTGGGGGCTTTAGCCTGCACTCTAAAGTTCTCTAATTCTACACTCTTGAAAGGTCTATTTCCCTATTTATTTGCACTCAATCCCGTGAACTATATTCTCATTCATGAAATCAATATGTGATTCTCACCATTTGTTGACTGAGATAATACCATCTCGAATCTTACATGTTCTCACAACAGGTATTAACATCTTAATTGGTCAAATCAAGAAGTAAATGAAGTGCAAGGTTTCAAATCATCACAACTTCTTTATACATTAAAGTATAATACTTCACACAACATTCTTTAAACACTTAATCACTTATCATTTTAAGGAAAAAGATAAAAAAACTACTCAGAATCCATGGAGAAAATAAAACCACACTTTAGTTTAAAAGAAGAAATCATTTTCAAACCAACAATAAGTCTCCATTAAAGCCAAAAGTAGTCTCAAAAATAAAAATATAAGAACTTATCTCATGTCCTCCACCAAACTCTTGAAGTTCCTTTGATTCTCTTCTCTTTACAATCACTCAAAATAAAATAACAAAAAGGATAAAATAAAAGTAAAAGTGGTGCCTGAAAATCTCTCTAAACTAACTCCCCAAATGAAAACTTTCAAAACTTCCCAATACTTTTAGGACCTCTTTCAAAGTCCCAATCTTCTTTCTTTTATAATTTTTAAAAAGGTGCCTTAGTTTCTCTTCAAAATATGTCAAGATTTAATGTATTTCTCCAAGAGATGCATCCTTTCGTGATATTTTTTGTCCATGGTGGTTATAACCACCTATTAAGC
>NW_018250520.1:7667-11989 GCF_001263595.1 Phalaenopsis equestris | reverse complement strand
CAATATCTCAAAAATAGGTATAAAAATGTGTCTAAAAATACTATATATTTTAGGTGTATCAGTATCCAACTAAATGAAAAGATGATAAATGTTACAGAATGGATATTATTGACTATTTTTTTACTAATTATTTTAAAAAAACATGTAAAGTTACAACAAATTAAAAAGAACTATAGGATTAAAATGAAATTGATTTGCAAGGTAAATCAAATGAGATAAATATCTAGGATTCAAATTATGTTAAGGAAAGTTTTGATAATTTGGACACTACTAAAAATAGTAAACATCTAATCCCATCAATTGAAAAATCTCCTGAACTTGAGATGAACGTGCTCCTAACACATTTAAAGTATGTATTTTTAGGGAACTCATCAACATTATCTATTAAAATATCCTTTGATTTAGGTAAAGCTAAAGAAGAAAAATTAATGGAGACTTCAAAAAATTATAAGAAAGCTTTTAGATGGATGTTAGCTGATAGAGCTTTAATAGAAGATGACCATAAGCCTAGGGCAGACCCTCAAAGGAGATTGAATCCTATCATGAAAGATGTTGCAAAGAGAAAAACTTTAAAATGGTTAGATGCAGGAATTATTTATCCTATTTATGATAGTGCTTGGGTTAGTCCTATTAACTGTGTTTCTAAGAAAAAGGGAGTGAGTGTAGCTGTTAATGAATGAAATGAATTAATTCCAAGTCATTGGGTGGTGTATCTATATTGATTATAGATAATTAAACCTCGCCCTAGGAAAGATCACTTTCCTATAACTTTTTTAGATCAAATGTTGGATAGGCTAGTTGGGCAACGATATTTCAGCTTTTTGGATGGATATTTTGGATACCAACAAATCTTTATTGCTCATGGGGATCAGTATAAGGCAACATTTACAAGTTCGTATGGGACTTTTGCTTTTAGAAGAATGTCTTTCGGTTTATGTAATGCACATGTAACTCTTCAAAGGTGTGTGATGTCTATTTTCTATGATTTAATTGAGAAAGGAATTGAAGTTTTTATGGACGATTTCTCCTTTTTTGGAACCTCTTTTGATTCATTTTAGATCACTTAGCCAAGGTTCTTACACACAATTAAGAAACAATTTTAGTTCTCAATTGGGAAAAATGTCAATTTATAGTCGCAGGAGGAACTTTTTTATGACATAAAATTTCTAAAAATGACATTGAAGTTGATCTAGCATAAATTTAAGTTATTGTTGAACTACCCCCACCTACACGGTGAGCGGAGTTAAAATTTTTTTTAGGACAAGTTGGATTCTACATGTGTTATATTAAAGACTTTTTAAAAATTGATATGCATCTATGACATCTTTCGGAAAAAGATACAACATTTGATTTTAAAGAGGAATGCCTAAGTGCCTTCAAATTATTAAAGGAAAAATTAATCACTGCACCTATTATTATTTTGCCTGATTGGGAAAAACCCATTTGAATTAATGTGTGATGCAACTGATTATGTTATTGGGGTTGTATTAAGGAAAAAATACTATAAGATTTTTTAAGTTATATATTATGTCAGTAAAACTCTTAATAAAGCACAAATTAATTACACTATACTCAAAAGAAGTTTTTGACAATATTATATGCTTTTGATAAATTTAAAATTTATCTTAATAGAACTAAATGCATTATACATACTAATCATTCCGCTATTAAATATTTAATACTGAAGAATGATGTAAAACCAAGGTTAATTAAATGGGCCCTTCCGATGCAAGAATTCAATTTTCAAGTAGTAGATAGGAAGGGTTCTGATAATCAAACTGTTGATCTTTTGTCGAGACTTGAATAGGAAAATTATCAAAACTTTTATTATGTAATAAATGAAAATTTTTCTGATGATGTGGCCTATTTTGTGGTATGTAGATATAGTTAACAATTTAGTTTGTGATAATTTACCATCAGATTAACGAGCCACCAGAAGAAAAAGTTCATTCACGATGCAAGATTTTACTTTTAGGATGACAGACTTAGTCATCCATAAAATGGTTAGATGCAGGAATTATTTATCCTATTTATGATAGTGCTTGGGTTAGTCCTATTAACTGTGCTTCTAAGAAAGGGGGAGTGAGTGTAGCTGTTAATGAATGAAATGAATTAATTCCAACAAGACAAGTCATTGGGTGGTGTATCTCTATTGATTATAGATAATTAAACCTCGCCCTAGGAAAGATCACTTTCCTATACCTTTTTAGATCAAATGTTGGATAGGCTAGTTGGGCAACGATATTTCAGCTTTTTGGATGGATATTTTGGATACCAACAAATCTTTATTGCTCATGGGGATCAGTATAAGGCAACATTTACAAGTTCGTATGGGACTTTTGCTTTTAGAAGAATGTCTTTCGGTTTATTTAATACACATGTAACTCTTCAAAGGTGTGTGATGTCTATTTTCTATGATTTAATTGTTAAAGGAATTGAAGTTTTTATGGATGATTTCTCCTTTTTTGGAACCTCTTTTGATTCATTTTAGATCATTTAGCCAAGGTTCTTACACACAATTAAGAAACAATTTTAGTTCTCAATTGGGAAAAATGTCAATTTATAGTCGCAGGAGGAACTTTTTTATGACATAAAATTTCTAAAAATGACATTGAAGTTGATCTAGCATAAATTTAAGTTATTGTTGAACTACCCCCACCTACACGGTGAGGGGAGTTAAATTTTTTTTAGGACAAGTTGGATTCTACATGTGCTATATTAAAGACTTTATAAAAATTGATATGCATCTATGACATCTTTTGGAAAAAGATACAACATTTGATTTTAAAGAGGAATGCCTAACTGCCTTCAAATTATTAAAGGAAAAATTAATCACTGCCATTTGAATTAATGTGTGATGCAACTGATTATGTTATTGGGGTTGTATTAAGGAAAAAATACTATAAGATTTTTTAAGTTATATATTATGTCAGTAAAACTCTTAATAAAGCACAAATTAATTACACTATACTCAAAAGAAGTTTTTGACAATATTATATGCTTTTGATAAATTTAAAATTTATCTTAATAGAACTAAATGCATTATACATACTAATCATTCCGCTATTAAATATTTAATACTGAAGAATGATGTAAAACCAAGGTTAATTAAATGGGCCCTTCCGATGCAAGAATTCAATTTTCAAGTAGTAGATAGGAAGGGTTCTGATAATCAAACTGTTGATCTTTTGTCGAGACTTGAATAGGAAAATTATCAAAACTTTTATTATGTAATAAATGAAAATTTTTCTGATGATGTGGCCTATTTTGTGGTATGTAGATATAGTTAACAATTTAGTTTGTGATAATTTACCATCAGATTAACGAGCCACCAGAAGAAAAAGTTCATTCACGATGCAAGATTTTACTTTTGGAATGACCCTTATTTATATAAAGAATGTAGAGACTTAGTCATCCGAAGATGTTTAACATCTAAAGAAGCTGAGGAAATTATTCAAAAATGTCATAAATCTGATTTTGGGGGAAATTTTGGAGTGGATAGAACTACATTTAAAATTTTACAATCTGGATTCTAAAGGACTACATTATTTAGAGATGTTAACACTTATGTGAAAACTTGTGATAGATGTCAGAGAGTAGACAATATTTCTAAGAGAGATGAAGTGCCCCAAAATTTTACTTTGGAAGTTGAAATTTTTTATGTATAGGGTTTAGATTTTATGGGACCATTTTGACCATCTTTTGAGAAACAATACATTTTATTAGTTATGGATTATGTTTCTAAATGGATTGAAGCTATTGTTTTACCCTGATTTGATTCTCAGAGTATGCAAAATTTTTAAAAATAAATATTTTTTTCCCAATTTGGAATGCCAAGAGTGATCATTATTGATGGGGGAAGTCATTAAAAAAACTATATTTGAAACGTTAACGAGGAAATATGAAATTAAAAATTGAATTGCCACACCTTATTGATGCACCAAAAATATATGCATTCTTAGACCTATATTTTATACTCATTTTTGGTGATATTGCACTTTAAAGGAAGATATTTTTCACGTTTTATTGCGGATTGTTGATTTTTAGGACTTGAAGCAAAAAAGAAGCAAAAAGGGTGAAATTTGGAGTCAAAATGGCATTTTTTAAGAAATACTCAGCGCCGACGGCACCATGCTGGACGGCGACGTTGCAGACTTACAGAATAGAGGCCAAAATTTCCTCAGTACTGATGGCGCCAGGAGCAGTGGCGACGGCGCCATTTGATAGAGAGCATGGAATTAATTCATCGGCCATTGGCACCGAAGACGCCAGAATGGGCGCCGACGGCACCAATGTCGGGGCTAGACTTATTTCTAGAAGAG
>NW_018250520.1:0-7551 GCF_001263595.1 Phalaenopsis equestris | reverse complement strand
TTCTTTTCTAAGAGTTGTTAGAGAGGGAGAGAAGTGAGAGATTTCATCTTCCCAACATCTTCTAAGAGATAATCAAAAGTATTGTAGAGAGAGAAAGAATCCAAGAGAGGCTACAAGGGATTTGTTTTGAGAAAGAGTTTCAGATAAGTTTTGTTTGTTTATTATTGTTGTATGAACTTTCTTTTATATCTTAAATTTGTGCTTTGTTGTATCTTTCTCATGAAGTCTGAGTAGTTTTCTTTATCTTTCTCCCTACTTTGAGATATGGTGAAATGAAGAGATAATTTGGATTCGCCAATTTCAAATATAAAATAAATTGTGATGGTTTTTTCACTCCGTTCTTAATTTACTTTTCGATCTAGCCAATTGAAATGTTAAAATATATTGTGAAACATATGATCCGGGAAATGGAGTATGAGTTTGACAATAGAGTGAGAATCACATTTAATTCAATGGAGGATTTTTTCATTCATGTAATTAAGTGCAAATAAATAGGAAAATATACATTGTTGGGCGTAGAATTGGAGATTTTAGGGTGATAGACTAAAATAGCCAATTTGGTCTTATTGTGTAAGAACTAAAGCATTAATCTCTGTTCTATACTTTTCTCTAATGCGAACAAAACTTTTTTTTGAATGAGAGTCAGTACTTCCCAGCCTAACTATGAATTTAGGAACTAAACCTGAGATTAGCCAATGATTCTCTATAACACTGAATCAGGATAGATAATTAAAATTGCTCCTATTTGACACAATACAAATTTAAATCATTTATCTCATCTTATTTTACCAAAAACTCATTGTAGTTGGAAAGATGCATGTTTTTTCATATAAGAAATCTTCACCACATAAACATAGTTTAGTAGTTACTGTTTTAAACACTACATTTAAGTTTTGCTAGTAGTTAATAATTTAGTTTTCTTAGCTTCTTACACATTCAAAATTAGTGACAGTAATTACAGTAATTTTATTTTATTGTTATTGCTGTGAATTTTCTAGCTAATTTATCATTTCAAATTTAAACCTTCCTTGTGGCATCGATATTTGGGGCTTAAACAGAAAGTCTTGTATTACTCGATAACAATATGTATACTTATGTAGAATCCCTATGTAATGTGCTTAAATTTATTATTCATAAAATAACGCATCAAGTTTTTTGCATTATTGTAAAGCATAGTCAACTTTATATATTTTGCACAACTATATCATTGGGATCACTTATCACCCTCAGATTAGTGGTTTAGTAGAAATATCCAATTGTGAATATAAAAGAATATTGGACAAAACTGTAAATCTTAACAGAAAATAATGGTTTGCTAGACTTGATTATGCATTTGAGCTTATAGGATTGCTTATAAAACTCTTATAGAAATATCACCATATAGACTCATATGTGGAAAGGCTTGTCACTTACCAGTTGAATTAGAGCATAAAGGAATGTCACCTATAATTTGAGGAATGTTGGCTAGAATTGATAATTGCAATTTAATGAGCTTGAGCAATTAAGGAATGAGTCTTATGATAATGCAAAGATTTATAAAGAAAAAATGAAAAATTGGCATGATTGGAAGAATTTGAGAAAAGAATTTGAGCCTTGACAAGAGTTATTATTATATAATATAAGATTGAAATTATTTTCCGGAAAACTTAAGTCCAGATGGTCAGAGCAATTTATTGTAATGAAAGTCTATCCTTATGGTGTTGTGAATATTAAAGATCTAAAAACTGAATGAATAATTAAAGTAAATGGAAATCAACTAAAACCTTACATTTGTGAAAACAAGCATTTTAATGAAAAGATCCTGATGTTGGGTCAACCAGAGTAAAACATTGAATACGTCGGGCGGACGACGTTAAACCAATCGCTTTGTGAGAGGCAACCCATAGTTACTAGTGCGGATTGATTTCTTTGGTGATTGTTGTTGTGTCAAGCTTATAATGATTCTAACATGTAAGGAGGCACAAAACACTTATTTGATGATTAAAATGAGGTTTGGATGAGTAAATTGAACCTTTGGAATTTTTGGGTATTAGTGCATAAGCACCGAACTTGACACCTAAGTGCCCCTTTACAACGAGCATGACACCTAAGCTCCCAATCTGCCTCCTAGGTGCCACAATTTGAGTTACTTCCTAAAACCACTGTTGACCTCACTTTTGGTTGAGGTCTAATCATTCCTCTTTAGTAGCCTAGGGTCTAGCCATAGGACTTTCCTGTTGACTATTCCTAGAGGACTAGAAAAGGACATTAGAAACTCTAAACTCTTCTTTGCTCAACTTGAAGTTCCACATGTTGGTCCTAACCTCTAGCACTTAGTAGGTGGGGTCAATATGGAGGAGCTCAATAAGAGTTTCCATAGGATTGTTTGGCCTTAGGGTTAACCCTCTGGTGCTGTAGTCTTCTTTGGTCTCTCACAGACACTTGCACATTACACTTCCACTCACTACCCTAAACCCAAATCTGCTTGACTTTGATCCCTTGACCTTTTGGGAGACTCATGTAGATGGTCCCTAAACCCCTTAGCCCTAGGCTAGGGTTTAGCTAGGACCAGTATATGAAGGACCCAAAGTAGGGAATTTTATTGGTTCATGGCTCAAGTAGGGTGATTGACACTCCAATTTCACCAAAATATCCAGCTTAGCCTTTTGCCCCCCAAATCTACCCAAATTACCAAACTACCCTGAAAACCTCAAAATTGACCAAAATTCTCAAAATTATCCAAAACACCCAAAAAGTTTCAAAATTACCAAAATACCCTTCATTTGGCCAAAATTACCAAAAAAACCCTGGTGACCCAAGCTATTCCAAAACCCTCAAAATCACTTCAAATGTCTCTAAAGTCAATTTAAACCACTCCATTGAGCCCATTGTGACCAATTTGACCTATTTTGACCAAAAGCCCTAAATTGCCTTTAAAGGCCCAATTACCTCAATTCACCCCCAATGTCCACCAATTTGATCACATTCTTCCTCAATTTCAATTCTAAACTCAAATTCATCATGTCAAAGTTTGATTAAAACCATACCATGTCCAATTGACCAACATTTGAATCCAATTTCAATCCAAATCAAAAAGCCCCAATTTGAACCAAAATTTAAAATCTCACTCAATTGAACCCTGAAATCTATCCAATTGCCACAATATTGCATCTAAAACTCTTCACAACATTTCTACACATCAAATTGAACCTTCAATTGGCCTTGTTCAAGCCTCAATTTAAATCAAAATCAACTTGGACCAAAACCCCCAATTTTGCCCCAAATTGGCCATGTCCCCAAATTTAACTAAATTGAACACCATAACCCCAAAATTTCCACCCAATTTTTATCTAAAACTCTTTATGGAAATCACCCACATCAAATTGAACCATAAATTGGGCCTTAGCCAAACTCTAATCCAACTTCAAGCCAAATTGCCCAAATTTGATCCCATGACCCAAATGTAACCAAACTTAGTTAAAGTGGTCAACTCAAGACCACTAAAACCACCAACTGGACTCTAGTGGCTAGGGTAGATCCATCTAGCCCACCCTATGTGAGCCATGGACCAATGGTCCCATAGATTAATGGATTTCTTTCCTAAAATTCTTAAGCCAAAGATATCTTTGTCAAAACCAATCACTAATCCAAATTAATTGCTTTAACAGATTCCCATGAGGTTTCTGAGCCACTTGAGCACCTCCCCTGCCCTAGCTAACCACTTTAGTAGCTGGAGGAGCCAAACTCAAGAGCCCCCATGCCTCAATCCAAACCCAATTTCACCCATCCATAATGGCTAGCTCCAATTGGTCTTTAGCATTTTTTTGCTCTCCACCTGAGCACCCAATTGCACCTGAATTGAAGCCCAGCCAGCCACCCTACGCCCTTCTATTTAAACCTTTTCTCCATGACCAAAAGAGGAGCTAGCCCAATTCTTTTGGGAAACTCTACCCAAATGCTCTCAGATACTCATTTGAAGCTACTACAACCATTTGATTGAGGCCTCCCCTCTTAGATAAAGGTATTGAACTTTAACCATAAATCGAGCTTAAATTGATTATTCATACGTATTTACTATATTTCATACTATATAAATCATATGAATATGTTTGTCTTGAGTAGATAAAGGTGTAGGAGCAAACCCGAAGTGATTTTGTTGAGTCTAGCTCGAGATCTTAAGTTTTTGCTAGGTCATTTGGGGACAATAAACGGATTTCATCCAATCGCGCCTGTATTGGATGGAAAGATGAGATTGCGTTGGATGAGTGGATAGACTGAAAAGGCAGGTTGACGAGGCAGTTATGTGGCTGAAGGCTTCGAATAGCAGAGCGGCGCGTGGAGACTTGATACGCCTAACATATATAGTGTTTTTAGACATATTTTTATACCTATTTTTTAGATATTGCACCTTAATGATAGGTATTTTTGTATTTTTCTTGCAGATATAAGTAAAAATGGAAAAAATGCTTAAAGGAGAGAAAAAGGATCAAATTTGGAGAAAAAGGGTGAAAAATTGTGCGAAAGAGTTTTGGCGCTTAAGCGCCGGTTAAACAGAGAAGGTCGTGTCAAAGCATCGAGGCCCCGCGCTTAAGCGCCAGTGGCAGTTACTAGATGATTAAAATCGATTTTCACAAATTTTAAAGAGGTCATTAAGGCACCCATTGGCTTAATAGGTGGTTGTAACCACCATGGACGAAAATTATCATGAAAGGATGCATCTCTTGGGCAAATACATGGGAAAATACATTGAATCAGGACACATTTTGAAGAGACCCAAGGCACCACTTGGAAAACTATAAAAGAAAGAAGAGAGGACTTAAAAAAGAGTCCTGAAAATATTGACAAGTTTTGAAAGTTCTTTTCTGGGGAGTTAGTTCGAAGAGATTTTCAGGAAGAACTTTTTATGTACTTTATCCTTTTTTTTGTTATTTTATTTTGAGTGATTGTAAAAGAGAAGAGACTCAAAGGAACTTCAAGAATTTGGATTTAATCGAGACTTGTTGTTGGTTTGAAAATGATTTCTTGTTTTACACTAAAGTGTGGTTTTATTTTTTTGATGGATTATGAGTAGTTTTCTTTATCTTTCTTCTTAAAATGATAAGTAATTAAGTTTTGGATGGAAGTTGTGGAGAGTATTGATCTTTAATGTTGGAAGAAATTGTGATGATTTTAATCCATGCACTTAATTTACTTCTTGATTTGGCCAATCCATATGTTAATATTTGTTGTGAAAACATGTAAAAATCGGGCTGGTATTGAATCAGTCAACAATTGGAAAGAATCACATGAAGTTGTATGAATGAGAATGTAGTTCATATTACTAAGTGCAAATAAATATGGAAATATTCTTTTATGGGTGTAGAGTTAGAGGAATTTAAAGTGACAGGTTAAAGCCCCCAACTTGGTTTATTGTTTTAGGTTTTGATGCGAGAATGTTAGCCCCCAAGCGGAGGGAATAGAGGGAACTCTAGAGTGAGAGCTAGTATCTTCCCTGCCTAGCCGGTATTCAAAACTATTCAATCTTTAAATTAGCCAATGTTCTTCATAACATCTCTAGTAAGGGTAAAGAATTTATTGCTCCTATTTGGCAAAACACAATTTGCATACTTCCATAACAGAATTCCTATACTTATTACTGATTCATGATAAGAAGAAAGATATTTTCATATTAAGTACTTTTCTTCTACAAAAACTTTAGTTATCTTTTTACTGTTTCGTTAAAATATCAAAAATAACAAAAATATTTTAATTTCTAATTCATTTGAGCTTAAACTTGCTATTATCCAAATGGTGTCAAATAATCAGTTTGGGGGATCACCAATTGAAGATCCAAATTTACATCTTACCAATTTTCTAGAATTGTGTGTTACATTTAAACACGATGGTGTTTCAAACGATGTCATAAGACTTAGGTTATTTCCTTTCTCACTGAGGGATAAAGCTAAGATGTGGTTGAATTTGTTAGCACATGGATCTATCAGAACTTGGGGTGATTTAGCACAAAAATTTCTTGCTAATAAGTTTCCACCATCAAAAACTACAAAGCTTAGAAATGATATTACATCTTTTAATCAGTTTGAAGGGCATCTTTTTATGAAGATGAGAATAATTTAAAGAACTCTTAAGAAAGTATCCACACCATGCTATACCAGATTGGTTAATAATTCAAACCTTTTATAATGGATTAATTGATTCTCTTAGATCTATTATCGATGCCGATGCTGGTGGTTCATTGATGTCAAAACCATTTCATGATGCTTATGCTTTAATTGTAGAGATGACTATAAAAAATTTTTAATGGCCTTCTGGGAGAGTGAATCTAAAGAAAGTAGCCAATATTCATGAAACTGATGCATTTACTATGATAGCAAATCAAGTTGCTGAAATTTCAAGGAAGTTACACCAATTTGGAATGAATTTTTTTCAACAAATTTCATGATTGAAGAGAATTCATTAGGCCAAATGGTAGATTCTCAAGCATCATTAGAGAGTTTGAATGCCATAAATAATAAGCAAAATAACCCTTATTCCAATTATTAACCCAGGTTGGAAGAACCATCCCAACTTTAACTCGAATAACAATTCGGGTGGTAATAATCATCAATGGAGGAACAACCAAGTAAACCTATTGGGATACTCAAACAACAAAGGGAATAATAGTTATAGATCTACTTATCCTTCAGGAATCAACAGTAACACACAATTTAAGGATAAGAAGTTGTATATAGAAGAAGTGGTGTTACAAATGGGTAATCAGCTACAAATTCAAAGAGCTGCAATTAGAAATATTGAGAATCAACTTGGGCAAATTGCAAGTTCATTAAGTAATATATCCCCAAAAACACTTCCAGGTAATACTGAATCAAATGCAAAAAACCAGAATAAAGTGCAAGTTAAAGCCGTATAACTTAGAAGCGGTAGAGAGTTGGAAGGTATGATTCAAAAAGAGATTGAGGTAGAGAGAGAAGAAATTGAAGAATCAAAAGAGGACGCTCTGAAAAGAAAAAACCTAGGGGCCGGCAAAAAATTGTTTGAAAAAAACCCCCCCCTCCATTTCCTCGGAGAGACTTCGACAACAGAAGTTAGATAAGCAATTTTCAAAATTTCTGGAAATATCTAAGAAGCTTACAATCTTAAGAAGCTTATAATTAATATTCCATTTGCTGAAGCCTTAGAACAAATACCAAGCTAAGTAAAGTTCATGAAGGATATTCTTAACAGAAAAAGTATGTTTAATGATAATGAGACTATTACACTTAATGAGGAGTGCAGTGCAATAATTCAGAAGAAGCTTCCTGAAAAGCTTGAAGATCCTGGTAGCTTTACAATTCCATGTGCAATAGGAGAACAATTTTATGGGAAAGGTTTATGTGATTTAAGTGCAAGCATTAATCTTATGTCATTATCAATATTTAAAATATTGGGATTAGGAGAAACAACCCCTACTACTGTAACTCTGTAGTTAGCATATCATTCAATAACCTATCCTAAAGGAGTTATAGAAGATTTCCTAGTGAAAGTGGATCAATTTATATTTCTGTTGATTTCATTGTGTTAGATATGGAGAAAGAT
>NW_018250519.1:16340-16727 GCF_001263595.1 Phalaenopsis equestris | reverse complement strand
TTAAAAAGATCTTCACATTGATTGAATTCCACTTCTTGCACATGCTCCAAATCTTTTTCTTCAAATTTTTCTTCATAAGTAGTCTTGAAATGACATTCACTTAGATATCTTATAACATCCATTCTAAAACATTCATCATCTTTACCTTTTGTAGGGTATTTCATTGATCTTGAAATGTTAAAAGTAATAGTTTAATCATTGACGGGCATTGTTAATTCCCCTTTTTGCAAATCTATCATTGCTCGTCTTGTGGTTGGGAAAGGTCTCCCCAAAATGATAGGTATCTCTTTATCTTCCTCCATATCTAGCACAATGAAATCAACAAGAAAGATAAATTGATCCACTTTCACTAGGACATCTTCTATAACTCCTTTAGGGTATGTTATC
>NW_018250519.1:6209-13795 GCF_001263595.1 Phalaenopsis equestris | reverse complement strand
TCCCTATTTATTTTCACTCAATCATATGAACTACATTCTCATTCATACAATCTCATGTGATTCTTTCGAATTGTTGACTGAGATAATACCAGTCCGGTTCTTACATGTTCTCACAATAAATTTTAACATCTAGATTAGCCAAATCAAGAAGTAAATGAAGTAGATGAATTTAAATCATCACAACTTCTTCCAACTGTAAAGTTCAATACTCTCCACAAATTCCATTCGACACTTAATTACTTATCATTTTAAGAAGAAAGATGAAAAAAACTACTTAGAATTCATGGAGAAAACAAAACCACACTTTAGTTTAAAAGTAGAAATCATTGCCAAATCAACAACAAGTCTCAATTAAAATCAAAAGAAGTCTAAAACAAGAGATAAAAACTTATCTCAAGTCCTCCACCAAACTCTTGAAGTTCCTTTGAATTTCTTCTCTTTTACAACAATCTCAATATAAAACTAAAATAAAAAAAAGATAAATATGTGGTACTTAAAAATCTCTCCAACTAATTCCCTATCTTTAGAACTTTCAAGAAATACTTTCAGGACTCCTTTCAAAGTCCTCTCTTCTTTCTTTTATAGTTTTTTAAGAGGTGCCTTGGAAACTCTTCAAAATATGTCTAGATTTGATGTATTTTCTCAAGAGATGCATCCTTTTGTGATAATTTTGTCCATGGTGGTTATAACCATGTATTAAGTCAATGGGTGCCTTAAAAACCTCTTCAAAATTTGCAAAAACCGAATTTACTTATCCAATAATTGCCACTGGCGTTTAAATGCGGGACCACTGGCGCTTAGGTGCGGCCTTCTCTGTTTACCCGGCGTTTAAGCGTTGGATCTGGCGCTTAGACGCCAAAACTCATTTGCACATTTTTCATCTTTTTTGCTCCAAATTTTTAAGCATTTTTCACCCTTCTTACCTATATCTGCAAGAAAAACACAAAAATACCTTCCATTAAAGCGCAATATCTAAAAAATAGGTAAAAAAGTGTGTGTAAAAATATTATATATTTTAGGAGTATCAATCGACCCAGCAGAGCATTGAAAGAGGTCGCAGCGTCGATAATATGAAATTTAGCGGTTGTTACTCGTTCTCCAACTTTCATTAACAATGTAATTGATCTAAGGGCTCTCTCTCCCTTTTGGTTAAATCCTCTTAGCATCATTTTGTTGGCTGTAAGCTCCTAAGTTTCAATGTCCAAATATGCTAATGTCCGTAGGCTTATCAAGTTGAGGGATTCTCCAGGATCTACCAAAACTCTAGACAACACAAATCTATCGATGTTAATGCAGATATAGAGTGGACGATTATGGTCGGCGGTACCGAGCAACAAGTCTTCATTTATAAAACTTATCCTTGGTTGTTCTTTTAACGAGCAAACTTCATTCAAGGATGTGCTGGCCAACTGGACTAAGAAAATCTATGGGTCAAGAAAAGCTGTAACCAGAGACTCTCTCATCTCCTTTGACAGGATTAGAGCATTGTAGATGCTTAATTTGGTCAGCAACTTCCTAAGATGAGCTATCACATTGTAATCCACTTTATATCATCCTTCAATTTTCTCTTGGTTATGTGGTTCTTCTGTAGATGGAGGTGGAGGTAGCTCTTCTCGAATTATTATTTTCTTTCCTTCATCCGTCGGAGCTGTTCTCGGGGGTAATACTTTTTCGCTCCTTAAGTTCACCTCTATAATTTCTTTCATTGTTGAATCTTTCGGTGTTTCTTCTTTGTTAGAAAGATCTAATTTGAATGCAAGTGGTGAACCGTGGCACTCAAGAATTGGTTCCTCACTCCCGGCGCTGTCGTAATCGGTATTGTCGATGTCTTCTTTGGTCTTATTAGTAGGTTCATCAGACTTAAGTATGATTTGAGGATCATTTTTGGAATTGAGATTAAAGTTAGATTGGTCTTAATTGATTATGTTATCACTATAAATAGTTAAAACTAAGTTATCATTCAAGACAACCAAAAAATAGCTGAAATCGTAATCATTATATTCATACAAGGTCAGGGGTTCAAGGATTTTCTTGCCCAAATCTGAGACAACTAATCTAGCAGAGGCAGCCCCTATCCTACCCTCTGTGCTATCAGTCTTTGTGGTGGTATTCTTTTTCTTCTTCTTTGACGATGATGGATCTTCTGGCAGAATCTTCATCTCAAGCTTGGCAGGCTGAAGACTCTGAACGGAGGCTTGTGCTGATGCATTCTGGATTGGGTTCAGTACACTCTTGAGCTTGTTCTAAGTCATACACCATCCATCTTTTCCAGTATACGGGTCAATCGGCGAGAATAGCTCGGCGGAAATCACATTTATAGAACCTTTTTCAATTTCTTTTAAATATTCTTTTGGGATCGTTATATTCCCTTCTTTAAGATTTCTCTCGAGCCAATCCTTGAAGAGGAAATAATCCTCTATAGTGTGTCAAAGAAACTTGTCGACCTCTTCGGGTTTCTTTGGATCTGGTAATCTGAACTAAGGCTTCAGCATCACACTTCTGAACATTTTAGGTATGGCTTCATCTTTAAAGGAATACACCACTTTTCTATGTTCCGCAATGAAAATTTTCTTATTCTCTGTTCAGTATGATCCTCCTTGATGCGGTTGTTGGCTGGACTGGCCATACTATTGTGTCTGTTGTTGAGCATGCTGCGATGACGACTGACGATAATTCTCTGCATGTATCTTCATTGGTTGTTTCCTTTATCAACCGCTACCACTGTTCTGGACTTCTTTTCAAATACTCTGGTCGTCCTGAACTTCTCAACCTTCTAATGAAAATTCATATGTTTGTCTTCTTCTTGAAGATTGCTAGCTTTGTTGAGTAGCTTCTCAAAGGATTTAATGGTGAGTCCCTTGAGCATGAATGTTATTGGCCCATGAATGCTTTTGAGTAAGATCTCAATCGCATAATGTTCTTGTAGTTGAAGTTCACATTTCATGCTAATGTTTCTCCACCTCAAAATAAAGTCCACTAAAGTCTCGTTGGGCTTCTGCTTCTCTACTACGAGATCTCCAATAAACACATGATGCTGCACTCCGACAAATCTCTTCACAAACAATTGTTCTAGCTCAGCGAAAGTCTTGACTTATCCGTTGGGCAACTCAGCATACCAATCAAAAGTGATCCTTGATAAGCTGCTGACAAACTGACAGAAAAGCAATGCTTCATTACTTCTGGTATTGTTGTAACTGGCTCGAAAATGCACTATATGCTGTCTGGGATTTCTAGTCCCATCAAATATTTTAAAGTTTGATGACACAAAACCCTTAGAGTAGAGTACGACATCGAACTCCTCCGGGTAAGGTTTTCTTCATCAACCATTTGATTAAAATCATTCCTAAAGTCCTAAATTCAAAATCAAATCATTATAAATCAAGCATCAAGCCAAACTTCACCAAAAATACCAAATAAATCCAAAATCCCTTCTCATGAAAATTAGTCAAGCCAAAGGGGAGTCATGAAGCCACTTCAAAGCCATTAGAGCCATGACACATCATCAAACTATTTATGGCAAGAGGCTAAGCCACTTTCAAGTCTCCTTAAAAAAAGTTTTTAACACTTTTATTGAATCCTCTTAACCTCATACTTAACCAAATCACTTTGATGGGGACTTCTCCACACCAATTTAGCTGACCCATATGATCCTCTTCAGCTCAAGACCAATCTTGGTGGCTGAACCCAAAATAACCCTTCCCCCATACTATTTCAGATCAATGCCTTCACACATGGCCAACCCCAATTGACTTCACCAAACCCAAGCCCTGACCTCCCTAAGTCAAATGATGACCTGAGCTGGGCCAACCGGCCACCTAGACTGCCGGAAAAGCCACCCCCAAGTGCTCCCTCATGGCTAAAACTCACAATTAAACCCATCCAATATGTCTCATCCCAATTAGAATTTTGCACCTTCTTGGCATCTACATAAGTAACCTAAAGCACCCACCAATTGCCCCTAGTGGACTCTCCTTCCCCATCTATTTAAACCCCCTTTTTTGACCAAACAAGGAGAGCATGAAATTTTTTTGGGAGACTCTACCAAATTGCTTCCAGAGCTTCCTTTAGACCTCTTGAGTTCAAACCAACCATCCCTAGCCACTCAAATCCACTGCTCGACCTAATTTTGGAGCTCAATCCCTAAACCAAAATCCTAGGCCAAAACAGGACACCTCCAAATACTCCACCAAATTTAAATTAATTGCACCCACACCATCCCCACAATGAGAGAGAAAGATCCCCCATAGAAGCCCCATCACCAGAGCACCATAGGGTGGACTTTGACAAACACCCAAAATCATTCTTTGTCAAACTTGGGTTTACACGATTCACCACGACCAGAGGTTTCATCCTTGAGCTCTTGAGAGCCCCACTAAGCTTTCACAAGCATCCAATCGACCCCTCTTGAGCCAAGGTATTGGAACTTAACCCTAAACCAAAGTTCATTTGATTCTCCATGAGCATAGAGTTGATTTAGGGTGCGATTAACCGTATGGATGTGTGCGTCTCATTAAGATGAGTCGATAGGTACAAACCTCACTTAATTTGGTTGAGAATCAAATGAGATATTATGGTTTGAAGGTGGACAGTTCTCAAGCTAGAGGCTTTGGGGATGATGACCCGCAGCAGTTGGATCACGTGTTTATTAAACGAAGGGCTCTGATTGCGCCGGACGAGGAGATCAAGCGGTACATTAGAGACGAGTCAGCATTGATTAGGATGGCGACACCAAACCAGGAGACGCCGCATGTAAAGTTTGGAGACGCCAAGGATTGCATGGTGTCACATCTCTTAAGTAGAAAAATAGGCTTTTATTTGAATTATTTAATGGCCATAACTTCAAAAATTCATAACTTTGTGTAGAAAAATCATAAAAATAAAATAAAAATACCCTCTTGCTCAATAAATAGGGGATATTTGATACATATTTTATTTTTAATTAATTAATAGTGTTTTTCTTATTTTGATTCTCCATTTGCATAGACATTTCACCATGGCATGGGACCATAGGGCTTTTGATTTAAGGTCAAGGGGCATCTCTAACAAGTGATATCTAATTTTCAAGTTAATGGTCCTTATTTTGGTTTATTTTGGTATAAAACAGTAATAATTAAAATACTTATAAAAAATATAAAATTTTTTTTGGTAGGTTCACTGTAGTCAAAGAATCCTAGGAAAAATATAAACTTGATTTAACTTATTTAAAATATCCGTAATTATCACCAACCCTAAAATGAAGAGAAAATTAATTTGGAGTAATTATAAATGTAAATGGAATAAAAACTATTCCACACTATAATTTAATGTTAGAGGAGCTTCCCATAAAAATTTCAAGTCAATTGAAGTTAATTTGACCACTTCAAATGGATTAATTAAGTGAAATTACATTTTTTAGCATTAAAATAATTATAATAATGAAAATACAACTCAAAAAATCACCAAATTGATTTTAAGAGATCCTTATGACTAGAGAAACTTAAGAAAAATAAAATTGGAATTAAAATAAATACTTCATTTTTTGGGCTATTTTTGGGCATTTAAATATTTAAAAATAATTAAAAATCATAAAATTTAAAGAATTGTAAAAACACATTAAAATATCACATTTGGCTTTCTAGTCACTTGGAACCAACCCCAATTAAAAAGAGTTTCCTAACTTTCTAAGTCAAGATATTAATTTTAAAAGGCTTAAAATGAATTTTTCTCTAATTTTTTGCTAAAATAATTCCAATAATTAAAACATAAATTACAAAAATATAAAATTTGTTTCTTTGGGTTCCCTGGACTCATAAAGATTTAATAAAAATATAAAACTTAATTTTTCATTTAAATATTATTTTATATTTAATTAATACTCAAAACCAACAAATAATTTTAGTAATTAAATTAAATTTGTTAATATCATGAATATTGGTCCAACTGGTCCTCTGATCTAGTGAACTTCCAAAAATTTTATTAAGGATATAAGTCTTATTTTGATTGAGTTACTAAATTTTCATTGAAAATTCCTATTTTTGCATTAAAAATAATTATAAAAATTAAATAAATTTAGGAAAGCCACATTTTCTCCTCTGATGTTTTTATGTTTTAATTAACCCATGGTGAGGTAACATAAAATTTTTCAAGTCATTTGAGTCTACTTTAATGAATTATGTGGTGTTAAGGCCTTAGGGGCAAAAGTGTTATTTTAGAATTCAGAGCTTAATTAATATTTAGGCCTAATCAAGAGGGTAAATGGGTCATAAATGAACTTAAAATAACATGTCTTGATGATTGAAGCATAGAAAGGGATAAGTGGTAGAAACCAACCTCATTTTGAATTTCATAAAGAATAAATTTATAATTTTTCAAATTGATGAAATTTGGAAGAATATTTAAATAAGGGGATATTAAGGTGAGGGGTTTTATTTGGAAGATCATAATTCACTGATTTTGAACACTAGTTGATGGTTTTAATATATTTTATAATTCATGATTGAGAGCACAAATATTCAAAACCTTTTTTTTCTAAAATTACAAATCAACCCATTAAATCTTAAGGGCTTAGTAGTGAATCAGGCTTAATCAAAATTTTATCTAATGAAGGTTAGAGAAAAAACCATAACTAATTTGAAAGCTTCAAAACACCACAAGCCCATGCTTTAAATAATCAAATTAACTAAATTTCTTAATTAAGTCAAGTTGCCCCCAAGGGTCTTCACCTATATAATTCATAAGCGAGATATCAAGTGATAATTACTCCACTTAAGGGACAATCAAAACATTAAATAATTCTTAAATTGAATCACAAGTGATAATTACCCTATTCTTAGGGATAATTGAGACATCAATGTTCACTGAGTAATAAGGGTATTTACAGGATGACTTATTAAGCAACATAATAAGTTTAAAAGAACTCGGGATTTTCCACCAGGCAGCGAGAGAGTAACACAGACATGTTTCTTTCTCTAGATCTGTTGGATGTCTTGAGGATATACTAAACTTAATATGTTTTGCTTGACAAAATCATCCTTAATTAAAAGGACATACCAAAATATGACATAAGGTTTGGAAAACCACAAGAACTTTACTTTTCCTGCTCTTGATAAACTGCCTTGACATGCATTTTTAAGTTTCAGGTGGTGGAACAAGAAGACTCGTCAGGTACGCTTTTACAGTTTGCAGCGTTGTCTTTCTTGTATTTTTATGTTATACTTTTGTGCTTATAAAAATTTGCATGGAAAACTAAAACTATTAGGATAACAATAAAACCAAAGCTAAAATCAAAACTAAAATCAATCAAGAAAAAATTCACCCTCACAACTTTCAAAATATAAGGCAACGCAAAATTTAATCACAAACACCACATAAAACAACAACTACAACTAAATTAAGACGTCTCTATCGGATGATCGAGAATTGCTCAGAGGAGGTAACCTATTGTTGCTAATGAGGCTTCCTATGGTCAAAATGAAAGTATGGAACTCAATAAGTTGAGTTTAGTATATTCATTTGGACTAAGTAAATCCAATAGAAAATAGTGGTGCGGGAACGGGGGAACCGTAGGATCCTAACCGGTGTCGCTCTAATCAACTTTAATATGCCCC
>NW_018250519.1:0-6153 GCF_001263595.1 Phalaenopsis equestris | reverse complement strand
AGCTAGCATTGTGGGCAGTACGACCATCTTCAACAGCAAAACATGTCTTCACCAGCTAAACCATTCTTTAGAATTAATTAACAAATCTGTAGAAATTTGAAGTTTTTTGCTTATACAACATAAATGCTCAATTTATCTTTAGGGCTTTGTATAGCTCTGTTATACAATTTAAGCCCTAACCTGCTTTAGGATTCTGAGGCTGTCGGCTGTCACGAACTAAATCCTCATATTTTTCAGGCTGTTTATGTGATCGTTTCACACGAATATAAGCCCTAATTTATAAAATTGACAGAATGAAATATTTAAATATTTCTCCTTTAAATTGAAGTCAATCCATAGAATAGACTGGGATGTCACCGAGGTTCTCCTCTGGATCTGTGACATCCCCTAATTCTTCTTCCTTTGGATTCCAAAATAAAATATTCCAAATTTCATTCATTCCCCTTTCACACCTCTTTGTCCAATTTCATTGAAAATTCCTAGTCCTTTGACCTCTTTGAAGATAATATCCCCTAATTTTTATTGAGAGTTTTCTTCGATGACGTGACTTTGGTCATACGAGATGTAATTAACTATAAGGGTTTGTCTCTATATGGAGCTTTAGAACTCAGGTAATATAAACCCTATTTAATTATTCATATTAAATAAGGGAATTTGTCGATCAACATAAAATGGTTTCACAGACTTAAACGGATGTCATAAAATCTTTAGTTTATTTAATTGAGCCTTCACCAATAATTAATGTATATATCCCTCGGGATAGGTGCACTGCTTGCGATATTAGGCTCTTTTATTTAAACTACTGGGGATATGAGATCAGTTCGTCTTGTATTTTAAGGAATTTAAAATACTATAACTATGTTTTGTTCAAATTATATATATTAAATTAAATTAAAATGGGTGTTAGGATATCCATCCTAGCAACCGAAAACTTCACAACTCCTCAACTTTTTAGTGTCGATACCCGTCCTCTTCTGAATATGGGTCAATTGGAGAGACTGGCTTAGTCAAAATCATATTTAAAGAACCTTTTTCAGGTTCTTTTAAATATTATTTCGAGATCGTTATATTCCCTTACTTTAGGTTCCTCTTGAGTCAATCCTTGAAAACGAAACATTATGTATAGTATGTCCAAGCAACCTGTGATATGGGTAATAATTTGGTTGATCCTTCTTGTCGACCTCTTTGGGTTTCGTTAGATCTAGTAACCTGAAGTCAGGCTTCTTCATCAGACTTCTGAACATCTTGGGTATGGCTTCATCTTTGAAGGAATACACCACTTTCCTACGTGTCGCAGTGGACATTTTCTTATTCTCTGTTCGGTATGATCCTCTCTGATGCGGTTGCTGGCTAGGCTGGTCATACTGTTGTGTCTGTTGTTGAGCATGCTGCGATGACGACTGACAAGAATTTTTTGTATGTATCTTTATTGGTTATTTTCCTTTATCGGCCATTGTCAGTGTTCCAGACTTCTTTTCTAATACTCTAGTCATCCTGGACTTCTCGACCTTCTAATGAGAATCCATATGTTTGACTTCTTCTTGAAGATTGTTTGCTTTGTTAACTAGCTTCTCGAGGATTTAATGGTGAGTCCCTTGAGCATGAAAGCACTGGCCCATGGATGCTCTTAAGTAATATCTCAATTGCATGATGTTCTTGTAGCTAAGGTTCACATTTCATGCTAAGGTTACTCCACCTGAAAATATAGTCCACTAAAGTCTCGTTGGGCTTCTGCTTCTCTACTATAAGATCTTTAATAGATAGATGATGTTGCGCTCCGACAAATCTTTTCACCAACAATTGTTCTAGCTAGGTAAATGTATTGACTGATCTGTTGGGTAATTTGGCATACCAATCAAAAGTGATCACTAACAGGCTACTGACAAACTGCCAAAAGGGTAAAGCTTCATTTCCTCCTGTGTTGCCACAACTAGCTCGAAAATGTTCTATATGTTGCCTGAGATTTCTAGTCCCGTCAAATATCTTAAAGTTTGTTGACAAAAAATCCTTAGGGTAGGGTACGGAATCGAACTCCTACAGGTAAGGTCTACCCTTCAAAATCATTGCACCGCTCTTAGATTGGGCTAAGGCCTCCTGAACTTGCTCGACCATTTACTTAAATTCCTTTTCCGGTATGGCACTTGATGGAGAATCCTTCTTTTAATGCTCATCTCTATTTGTTGAGGCAACTTCCCTCCTTTCATCTGTGATATGTATAATCTCCAGTTGATTGACTTTTGGGGAGGCTACTATTGGGGATGAGACTGTCCTTGAGGTGTGGCCATGGTGGTCATGGCAGCAGCCATCTCTTCTATTCTTTTTTCCATTTGGCTGATGTGCTCATCCCTTAGGAAAACAACCCTTTGCAGCTCATCTATGACATTCTTTTTGATGAGAGGTTTAGCGTCGCGTGCAGATGCAGCAGCTCTGGTCTCGATAACATGGATATCCATGAAATCTTCCTCGAGGTAATCATTGAAGTCAAAATCTTCATCATCATCATCGATGGAAACTCCATGTTCTCGAGCCAACTCGAAAATCTCAAACTCGAGCAAATCTCATCTAAGATTTGGAGGACTTTTCTACACATCCTCTACATGCTCATCCATCTTGCTAGTAATTGCTGCGACAATGTCAGATACTTGAGACCCTTGCTTCATTTCATGATCCTGCCCTATGAACTTACTGGACCATATTGATACAATGACCTTGGGTACTTATACCTTTTTCTTTAATGGTGATATGTGATATCTTGATATGGAGTGTCTCAGCAGAAACATCAGCATGCCGAAGAGAAGTATGCTCCCTATGGTGCAGACCAGATGCAGTATTGGGTAACCTCTTCGTCTTTTCCTTTAAAACTTTAAGAACACCCTTATGGCTGGTAATTGGTAGAATTCTTGGACCTATACGCGACTTAACTGGTCGACGTCCTACGGGTCTAGTGACGGTAGAATCAGTAACAACAATGGTGGTATCAAATCTTCTTCCCAAGTGGAACCAAATGAAAATGCGAGCAGGCAAAGCTTTAGTTAATTTCTGAGATCATCTAGTAGATATGAATTCCCTTAAAATTTCTTTCTTCATGTGAGGGGATACTGCACACCCCACTTGCTTAAGTAACTTGCCAACTGAACAACCTTTTTTGGCATCTAGTCTTTGAAAAACTGAACTGACTTGGGTGATAGGAGCAGACTTCTTCTTCTCCCCGCCATGTCCATGAGTTGACAGTAAAGTAGCGGCAATCTTCTGGATACTTTTGTACTTGTTAGTTTCCATTAAGGGATGGAACCTACTTCCTTATAAAAGTGAATAGGTCTCCAGTAATCCTGACTCATCTTGGCGAGGAATTTCATCAATAGATACTTCCTTAGAAATCTAGGCTTCAGTAGCCCTCTGAACCTTTCGGTTGTGGTTTCTCTTTTGATTTTGGGTTAACAGTGCAGTCCTCAAACTTGATCTGATTTTAAATACTGACGGTGGGACAATCAATCCTTTAGTGGGGTCTTCAACAACCATAACTTCTTTTCCCTTAGCAGAAATGGGAACAACATGCTTGGTAGGTGTCGCGATGGCAGTAGTCTTGACCCTCTTGTAAGAAGGGAGGTCCTGAGAGCAATTCAGGTTAAACTCAACAAATGATTTTTCAACCTCTGGAGCGGTGACCTTCATCACGATGAATGGGGATTTCCCAAGAGTGACCTCGAGATCTTCAAATCCTACTCCAAATTTGATGGTGGGAGCGACATTGCGAACACTGTGGCTCGTCAGCAGGTTGCAGGAAAAAATGAGCGTTAGGAACGCCATTGTAGAAGCTTCAAAAAAAGAAAGCTCTGGGGTAAGCTATTTGGAAAATACTTTGTAATCTTAGTGCGAGCACTAAAAATTAATAGAGGTCGATCTGTAGATCGGGTAAGTCTTTATTTAATTTGTGGAAATTTTAATATTTTAGTAAAAATAGTTTAAAAGTAGAAAGATTTAATTAATATAAGAAAAGTTGAAGAATAAGAGCAACACGACACGATTCAATTTAATTTGCAAAATAATAAACCAAACTCAAAAGGGAAAGTGCAGTTCAGGACCCAGTGCGGGGGCTACTTTATAACATACAACGCCCAGGCGAAACTAGCCCACCAACACACCTATTGGGGGTTCGACCCCACTCAAAGATTAAAAAGTCCTTAATAGCCTTCTGAACCTTCCTGTTTAAGGTTGATTGAACAGACGGTCCTAAAGTCCAAAAGAGTTGACCGTACTTTCCAAAGACAGAAATGGGTAAAGCATGCCAACAGAAGACGGGTAATTTGGTCCAAGAGGGACGTGGACACATTACCGATTTATGAGGATAATATTTCCTAATTAATAAGGAGAGAGAAGCTACTCCCCAGCGGAGTTGCCAGAAGCTGTCGGCACAATTTTGGTTGAGGAGTTGCCCATTGGAAGTTGGTCGGCCTCCGGAATCGGAATCCCGTCGTCCGCTTTGGAAAGAAATTTAATTTACATATATATAATATATATATTACTAAGCCCTAAAATCCAATATTGGGGTAGATATGTAATAATCCAAATGTTGTGTCGGCACTGTTTTGGTTGAGGAGTTGCCCGTAAGAAGCTGTCGATCACCGGAATCAAAATCTTGTCCCCTTATTCAGAAGGACATTTTAATTTACATATATATTTATATAATTTAAAAAAATATGAAATCAAACTGATCCCATATCTTTCATTGTTCAAATGAAAGAGCACTACACTTCAAACCATGTATCTATCCCAAAATATAAACACAAGACTTAAGGGTGAGGCTCGATCAAATAAACTAAGAAATATATGACATCGGTTTGATCTGTGAAAACCATTTTATTTGCCAAGAAGTTCCATATTTAATATGAAGAATTAAATAGGTCTTATATTAAGATGGGTTTGAAAAAGCTTCCTATAAGGGCAAACCCCTATAGTTAATTACATTTTTGATAACCGAAGTCACATAAGAAAACTCTCGATAAAAATCATGGAATATTATCTTCAAATGGGTCAAAAGGATAGGACTTTTCAACGAGATTGGACAAAGAGGTGTGAAAGGGGAATGACTCAAATTTGAAACATTTATGGTAGAATCCAAAGGAGGAAGAACTAGGGGATGTCACAGACCTAGAGGTGAACCTCGGTGACTTCCCGAGCTACCCTATGGTTTGGCTTCAGTTTTGGAGAAAAATTATTTAAATATTGCATCCTGTCAATTTTATTAATTAAGGCTTACATGCACGTAAAACAATCACATAAATAGCCTAGAAGGTGTGAGGATTTAGGTCGTGATAAATGACAACCTCAGAAGCCTAAAATGAGTTAGGGCTTAATTTGACAACAGAGTTATACAAATGCCTAAAGAAAAGGTCGAGGATTTATGTTTCATATGAAAACCTCCTTGAAGTCCTATGTCTTGGTTATTTAATTTTAAATAAAGAGTGGTTTAGCCGGTGTAGACATGTTTTACTGTTGAAGATGGCTGTGCTACCCACAATGCTAGCTTCAAGCTCCTTGTTGAGACGAGTTTAAGTTTTCTAATGTGTTAGGTTATGATGTCAAATCAAATTTTCTTATAGTTATGGTTCTTTAAATATATGGGACATGTTAAAGTTGATTAGAGCAACATCGGTTAGGATCCTACGATTCCCCATTCCAGTACCACTATTTTCCTTTGGATTCACTAAGTCCAAATGAATTTACTAAACTCAACTTAATGAATTCCATACTTTCCTTTAGACCGTGGGAAATGTCGTTAGCAACTGTAGGTTACCTCCTCCGAGGGATTCCCGATCATTCAATAAAGACGTCTTAATTTAGTTGCAATTGTTGTTTTGTGATGTTTGTGATTAAATTTTGAGTTGTCTTATATTTTGAATGCTGTGGCGGTGAATTTTATCTTGATTGATTTTAGTTTTGGTTTTGGTTTTGATTTTGTGGCTATCTAGCAGTTTTGATTTTCATGCAAGGTGACATCATTGTTTAACATGCAAGCTCCATATAAGAAGTATATAAAGGTAAATGCATTAATGTAAAAGCGTACCTGTCGATTCTTCTCACTCCTCCACCTGGAAGGTTAGTACTTGCAAGACTTATATATAATTTTGCATGGAATTTAAATTACAGGAGTAG
>NW_018250518.1:3113-14268 GCF_001263595.1 Phalaenopsis equestris | reverse complement strand
TTAGATTCAAATAATGTTTTAAATCTTGTCCTAATTCTTAACATCTTATGGCTACGTAACTAGGGTTGTCACAACGATTTTTTGTTCGTGAACATCTCGTGTTCGGCTCGCTAAGCAAACGAGCAGAATAGGAACACACTTTTTGAGCTTGAAATATAAGCAACCAGAACACGAGAAAGAGCGAAGCGGAGCCTGGGCTCGCTCGTGTTCGGCTCGTTTACACCCGTACTTGATGCATGTAAAATGAAAGTATTTATATCAATTTAAATTCTAACGATATCTACTTCAAATAAATTTTCTATTAGAATAATTTGACAATTAATTCTTGAATTTATTAACCTTTTTTTTTCCAAAAAAAAAAAAAGTTTATAAATAATCCATTAAAATTTAAATTATTAATAATGGAGCGATGCTCGGAGATTTGCACCAATAAACAAATTTCTCTTGATAATTTTATATTTGTAGCTGAAGAGCAAAGAAAAAACGAAAGGCAGCATTAACGGTCAGGACGAGAAAAGCGGGAGGGAATGCCAGCTCATGGGGCTAACATGGCTGCTATCTAAGAACCGAACCCGCTACCTCCCAACTGCCACCTACGTTCTCCGCGCTTTCCGCGAAGCCGCCCGCAGCGGCGGCGGTGATTATCCGGCCAGCTGCTCCGTCGACGGTGATGGTGCTGGCGACATGCCACTTCCCGTTGGAACCGAGCAGCTCCTTGGCACCGCATCGTCTGCCACCGCAAGAGGGAGTACGCTGCCGAAATCTCCCATTCTTTTTCTTTTGGTCATAGTTTTTTTTCTTTAAATATCTTAAAATGTTCAAATATTCTATGACAAGATATTTTATTGCATAAAAATGAAAATTTTCTCATGCAATCTTTTGTTATGTTTACTTGAGTGCTAAC
Source organism: Phalaenopsis equestris (assembly GCF_001263595.1). Taxonomy (NCBI): domain Eukaryota; kingdom Viridiplantae; phylum Streptophyta; class Magnoliopsida; order Asparagales; family Orchidaceae; genus Phalaenopsis; species Phalaenopsis equestris. Next base: position 13,364 of record NW_018250518.1, on the reverse strand, counting down.
TGTTCCTATATATATATATATATATATATTATGTTTAGTTCGGATGCATCTGAACTTCATGTATGACGATGTTGTACGCGTTGTACAGATTGTTGTATAATGTACACATCATTATTGTAAGTGAAGTTTGAATGCATCAGGACTCCGAACGTAATACTATACAAAAAATGACTTCCCTGTTATGACGATGTTGTACGCGTTGTACAGATTGTTGTAAGTGAAATTTGAATGCATCAGGACTCCGCACGTAATACTATACAAAAAATGACTTCCCCGCCTATTGTATTTCAGAGCTTCTTTAAATTCAAAGCAGCTGATGTATGTAAATTATGATTACTTAACATTTAGTTATTTTTTATATAAGTTTTAAATTTTTATTTCATTATTAATAAAATTTTATTAGAATGTTCCCATCATATTAATGAATGTGTTTTCAAACAACATTTACAAAATAAGAAAAAAATGACACAATACAAAAAATTGAAAGTGTAAACAATCTTGATTAAACCTTGACATATGCTTCTCACTTTTTCACCTTCTCTTGGGCCAGCTACACGGCCCTCTTAGTTGCTAATTTTGTGCACAAACATCAAATAAAATATCATAAAAGTAAAAAATAATCATATGATTATACCAAAAAAAAATTATGTTTATTCAGTTTTTGAATTCTAAATAGTAGCAAAAGCTAAAGCTCATTACTTAATTTAATTAAAATATGTATATGGTCAAAAAAGTTAAATAATTTATTAAGGTTGACAAAGGGTTTATGGATTTGGGTTCAGTCCAAGTATCAAGAATAATGCCTTATAAATATATTAAATTTATTAAAAATCAAATAATTTAAAAAGAAATTTTATTTCAATTAATCAAGCCCCACTAGATAAGATTTATGTCAACTGGTTAAATTGTATTGACCACATCTCCTTGACTCATGGGTGAATCAAAGAGAGACTTCGTGATTTTTTGAATGAATCCGAAGGGTTTAGATAAAAGAATTGGGTCGAACTAAAGTCAAATTAGTCTATGAAGTCCAATGGTATTATGAATGGCTAAGGGCATCTTGTGTCATGATATTTGCTTTAGATTTTATTTTTTTCTAGTAACCTTCCTTAGTTCAACTAAACCTACAAATAAAATTCTTCGAACTTCATTTAATGAGATGGAGATTGATTGGTTACCTTAAAATCAAATGGGCCTAGGAGATAAGTTTAGTAGTTAATATAAGTCATTTCTTATAAGGTACATCTTAATTCATGTTTTTTAAATTCATGGCTATAAATAAAGTAAGCAATCTATCAAGGTTCATATATTAGAAAAAGATATTGTAGTCTAAGATTGAGCTTAAAGATAATTTATTCAATAGTTCTTCTATTATGTAGCAAATATTTTGTTCTTAAAGAAGTGCATATTTGTGTACATGCATTATGTATTGAAATAATTTATTCTTTAAGAAGTACTTATCTTTGTAATAACAAATAAATATAAAGTAAATGAAATGAATATGTTTGTAATTACAATTTGCTACAACTAGTTCATTTATAAATAAGTAATTAGCTTTATATTGAATGTTAAACTTAAAGTTAATTGAAGTACATAGTTATGCATCAGTGTTTAGCAACAAACTAATTCATTAATGAACTGTTATTTAACTATGTATTAATTAATAACCTAAAAGCACATGAATTACATAATTGTATTAGTAGCAAAATAATTCCTTCATGAACAAGCATAAAGATGTGTACTGAGTAATAAATTCAAATTAAGTGTAGCATATAACTTATTGTTCATTTTAATAATAAAATCAATTTCTTCATGAATAAGTCCATATTTGTTTAAAAATATAACATAACCAAAGTTAATTTTTAGGTACATATACTTTTCATAGAAAAGGTATTCATTCTAGAATTATAATGTTTACGTTTAGCATAATAGAACACCAAAGTAAATATTTATTATGTTAAGTCTATGTTGGCATCAAATTTTGATGTCATTTATGTGGGATGTCCGCATGAGCGCATCACACATATGTTGTCTCTCGTAGCTCGAGATATCCGTTTGAGACTCTTTGACACATGTCAAGGGGCATGTGACCGGGTCCTTCAACTAGATTTTAGCTTCCGCTTATGTGAAGGTCGGTCAGCATTTTGTATATTGGCCTACTTTGATCGGTTCAACGGATAGAGTTCAAGATTGTGAAGGTCGGACAACAACGGGTCTGACTAGGAATATTGGCTAATCATTTCTGTAAATCGCGATGATAGATTTCAAGATTGCTAATTAGAATTTCAAATGTGAATACTTAATCTGAAACACTAATGATGTTCATATATGTGTATGATTGCACTAATCACTACATTCTACTTGAGTTTTATATAAGTTTAATAATGATTACATTCATGCCAATGCAAATTAAATTATGGCATGCAAAAAATTATTAAGTTTTAAGTTTTTGTTTTTATTTTAGGTTAACAATTTTTGGATGGGTAGAAAATGTATAACAAGAGCCTAATGAATTCATGGTACCCTCCTAAACATATAGTCAACTATATATATTATATATATATATAATAAAAGAGTGTTCGAGCTCCTGCCCTTATATGATCCCTAAAATTATGATGGCATGCAGGTTCTTATCGTACTTCAACGGCCTCTCATTTCATCATCATAATATTTCAAGTCCTCAAAACATTGTTAGGCATCACCAGATAGCGGCTCATCCTTGCTCATCCATACTCGTAGTCCCTAAAATATTCTTAAGAATACATACAAAAAGAAAATTATAATAAAAACTGCAAGACATATATTAGTACAATAACATATATGCAGAACAACAAATACATAAATAAAATAAATCATGTGGACTTCGCATCCTCAAACGCCAAGTCCCCTTTCATGCTTGGTCGTGCTTATGTTAGGCATAAGCAAATATAACACATAGCTGCAAAAAAGTATCAGCTTAATTAATTTAATTGTTAGCCTAATAATATCGGCATAACATCTAGTATACACAATTAACAATAATCCAAAGTTGTCATCTATAACGTAAAAGCACAAACGAACACATTCAATCCAGGTATACAATCATAACACTAAAAACATACAGAATCACCATTGACCAAACTTAAACTACGTCAGTAAGTTATCTAAAATTGTGATTTTTGAGCTAAACAATATGATCTTTATGTTTTAGTTGTAATTTTGAGTTTGGAGTTCAATTTCGTACCATGGAATGATTCAAGTTCAAATTCATTATATTCTATATACATTTAATTTCAATTTTTAATATAATATTTTAACTTGATTTAATGTTATGAAGAATGTCATGAAAAAAATGAGACGCACAAATTGGGGACTCGTTACTCACTATGTCAGTCGGGGGAATGAGGTACACCACCATAGGCAACTAATTTGATTCAGTTATATCTCTTAGATTTGTTTAGTTGACTATTAATTTTACCTTTGAGTTTGAGTTAGATTTAGGTTTAATCTGTGTTTTATTTCGTTTTAAACATGTTTAAGTTGATGATTAAAATGATTTTTTTTTTTTAATTTTATAGTTGCCTTTGACTTTTTTACTTTGATCTTCGACTTGATTTTGACCTTGATATAACAAGGTTTGACCAAAGCTAACTCAAATTGAATGGAAATCAACTTGAGTCGATGAATTTCTCCGACCTAAGAAGATTCGTCTAGATAATATACATAACAATTAAGTGAAATTATAAGATGATAAAGGGAATAGAGAACTCTGGGTTGGGTTCAATGATTCAAATTTCAAGTTCAAGTTTACATGTGAATGGATTTTAAAATTTTAACCTAAGATTTCATCCTTGACATAATATTGTAAGTGAAAGGAGTGTAAGGTTTAATGCCTAAGTCATCTTTTACTTTGAGAATTTAATATTAATTTAGCTTTGATTGAAGGATTTCATTTAGGATCAGGTTTCCTAAAGTCACTTAGGAGACTTAGGGTAGCTTCGAGACGTAAAATTGATTGTTTTAGAGTTCATATATGTTAAAGTTTATCTTTCCTTCTTTTTTTTATTAAAATATTATTGAAATTACTTTATTAATCTTCATTAAAATACATTCTAACATCATGATATTTCAGAAGGTATATTTTAGAAAATTTTAGATTTTTTAAGTTAATCTAGAATTTTATTAATTGTTAATTAATTAAAACAATTTAATTAGTTTAAAATATTTTTAGAAATTATAAAAATTATAAATTGTTTAAGAATGACTTATTAAACTTCCTATAAAAAATTAAGATCTCCTAGAGTTATATTAATTAATTTGTAATTTATTTAATATTTAATTTAGCTTCTGAATTAAGAAATTCAACAATATTTTATCTAATAACTTATTTATACCTCGACAGCAACTAACAGAAGTTCTCACGCCCTTCCTAAAAATCAAATTCATAATTTTTGCAAAGAACCGTAAGCTTGGAGGAGGGTATTATACATAACGCAACTAGTGGTCCTCAACACCAATAATATCATTCTATAGGTGATTGGTAACATGTGTGCCCATTACAGCTCACAACAGAAACTATAGAAGATTCTATAAAGGTCATACATACTCTGTAAATACTATAGGATGGGTGTAATGAAATGTATGTTTTCACGATACTACCTTAAGGACTTTTGCTTGGAAATGCTACTTTTCCTTGTTATCAGTTCTAAATAACTTTATCAATGATTAGAGCCTAATAAAGAGTCTAAATCTCGTGGGTTGTGGCACAAATCAAACCCACACTGAGTGAATTTCTAAATCTCGCGGGAACTGGTGCACTGTTTCGAAGACGCAGGCACTCCCCAAATATTAGAAGGGCCATCGAACGACTCGAAGACGCATGCACTCCCCAAATATTAAAAGAGCCATCGTCGTCGTTCCCAACCGCATTGATTTTGACACGACAATTCATCTAAACGTCCGGAAACAAAGCCTCTATCCCTGTTGAGAAAATTAGGGCGAAGAAAAACAATAACGACACAAATCCAGAAGAACGCAAAGATTTAAAGAACACAGAGATTTAACGAGGTTCGGCAAAGATGCCTACGTCCTCGGGAGCAGAGCAGTGAGTTCCTTTCAATATTCTGAAAAGAGGTTACATAATTCAGGGATACCTCCTGGGGTTACTAACAAGCCTATTTATAACTCAGTAGTAAACCCTAGGCACAATATGTAATTACAACATTACCTCTGTACCATACCGCGGGGTTTTGCCCTCATACCCCAACCCACTTCCCAATTTGGACAGATTCATCCGCTCCACTTCGATCCAGCATCTGTCCCGATATGGTATGTGAGCCGTACCACAGCAAATCTCCACCTTGACGAATATCTAGCCCCATAGGATCAAAATTATCCCCAAAATTTTTTTAAAAAATTGACAATTTTACTTTCTAAGTAGAGCTCACTGTTTGTGAACATTTCCCATTATTTTCCAATTTTATTTTTAATTATTTACAATTTTTTTAATTAATTAACGAATTAATCAATTAATTAATTTATTTAATTCATTGGGTGCTATGTTTGCTTTCAACATTGTGGTCAGTAAGGGTCTTCAACATATCAGCTGCATTCTCATCAGTATGAACCTTCTGCAACAGTATCTCCCCAGAAGCATTCAACTCTCTAATCCTGTGATACCTGACATTATAAAATCATGGTTAAAATTTCATTCACTTTGATTGAGTATATTAGTTCTTATTGATTTGAGAAGTTTAGCCCATTTAGTGGTAATTTTAATTAATTTTTAATTTCTCATTTTGGATTATTCAATCAAATCCCTTCTACAACTTTCATTGAATTCCTTTATTGGTTGCATTGAATATTTCATAAAACGTTTGCCCTAAAATGTGAGGTAAAGAGAGAAGACCAATAGAAAATTTAGAAATTAATTTAATTTTTTTTTAAATTTCATCTATTTTAAAATTTTAAATGAAATAATAAATAAATCAGTTTATAAGAAAATTAATTAGATTGTATACAAAATTATAAAAATTTTAGTTCTGCTGGAGATTTGGCCCAAATGTTCCAAAAAAAAGTTTTGGAATTAAGAATTTTTAACATTTCTAAGCAAATAATTAATCAATTAATTATAAAAATGAATTAATTAACTAAAATAATTAATTATTCTATTTAATCAATTCATCATGATGTATCTTTTGACTAATAGACATTGGATTATTTTATTTTGGTATTTAATTATTTTTATTTATTTAAATAATTTTAAATGATTACATTATTAATAAGGATTATTTAATAAATTAATTATTTTTTATCTCATTTAATCCAAAATTAAACAAAAAACTTAATCTTTGAACATCAAGGGATTCAATTATAATTAGGATCAAATCAATTTAGATTTTAGGTCATTTAATTAAAGTTAATTAACCTAAATTAAATAAATACTTAGATTAATTAGGGATTTGGGATAAATTTGGGGAACACCGCAAAATTGAATTTTAAAAATTTCAGGATAATCTCCATGTGTTCACAAGAACCTAAAAAATGTTCCACAAATGTTTGAAATCCTAATTATTTCTATTTAGGGTTTAATTTTATAGCAATATTTTTGGGTTTTTTCAAAATTATCCCCAAAATTTTTTTAAAAAATTGACGCTTTTGCTTTTCTAAGAAGAGCTCGCTGTTTGATGAACATTTCCCATTATTTTCCATTTTTATTTTTTAATTCTTTACAATTTTTTTGAATTAATTAAAGAATTAATGAATTGATCAATTTATTTAATTCATTGGGTGCTATGTTCGCTTTCAACATTGTGGTCACTAACTGACTCTCGGCTAATATAGTTGGTTTTATTAGAGCGAAGTTTGACTAACGATATATTTGTAGCAGTTACAGCTTCTCAGCTTTCAGCTGCAGCTTAACTGCTCTAGGAAACAGCTGCGAGGAAGATGACTAGCTGTTTGTTGCATCTGTTTAAAAACAATTGTATGACAGCTGTTTCTAGACAAACAATCATTTTGCCTCTATTTAGTAACGTTGTTTATAAAAAAAACTGTGATAGTCAATACATAGCACTCCGACGTTAGCTATTTATAAAACTAATATGCACTTTTATCTGTTTCTCAAATTTATACTTCAGTATAAAAATTCACAATAAAAACCTCAACCCATATTTTTCATTCTTACCGCCCCTATTTAGCAATGCAACTTGATTATTTTTGCATTTGAATAATTTTTACTAAACTTACATGTTTACATTTACACAGCAGTTAAATCTTTAAAATCACATAAAAATAGCACTACTATTAATTTAAAAAAAACAAACTAAATTCATAAATTATAAAAACTCATGCATCATAATTTATATTCATATGCCCCCAAATTTTTTTCTTTTTTACTATAAAGAACCAAGACCTCCGCTCATCTTCTTCACCTTCTCTTAAAAAATGAGAGAGGCTCTAAATCTGCAAACTCCCCAATTTGCAAAAAAATGTCATTGAATACCTCGAATCGCCTCGCCTTCTCTTCGAGCTTGTTGTAGCTCCGGCCATGGTGTTCCATCCACATCTCGTAGATCTCCCGCTCCTCTGCTTCGCGACATATCTGACCCATCGCTGCCGGCGATATGGGTAGCTGCTACGGTGGCGCATAGGGGGAGAAGTGCGAGCCACGTTTTCAAAACGAAGGCCCTCACTGCTCCAAAGCCAGCTGCAGCGTCGAAAGGGTGAAGTGAGGTCAATCCGTAGAAAACCGAAGTTGAAAAAGGGCTGCGGGACTCTTTCTGCGGCCGGCGTTTCACCAAAAATGCCACACGACGACGCTCTCCGACCATTTGTGTCCCTGTGTCCATCCGGTCTGAGACGTTATCTAATTTAGATTTTGTTATTTAAAGTTTAGTATTAACTCAAGTTTTAGTTGTTCTAGGTTTTGATTAATTTAAGTTTATTTTTGTTTAGGCTTTGAATGTTAGATGTTTTAATTGGACTAATTTTTTGTTAATATATGTGTACGAATACACAGATAGGCATCCATACACTTACATATATGTATGTGAATGTGCATGTATATACACGTATATGCATGTGTTCAAGTAATACTGAAGTCACTGAAGCTGAAGTTTTCCTTTCTAATTTCATGGTGAATTATCAAAGTGGAGTTATCTTTTAGTTCAACTATATCAATTTATACTCACACACGTGTGTGTGAGTATAAATATTATATACATATTCATGTGTATGTATAGATATGTGTGTCCATATGAGCATGATTTTGATTCAGTTTAAATTTTAGATTTAATGTCATTTGAAATTTATTTTTTTTTATATTTGAATTTAAGTTGATTTTAATTGAATTAAATTTCAGGTTTATTTAAGATTGGAATATAGTTACTTTTATTTTGGGTCTGTTTGGCGCAGCTGTTGATTATTTATAATCTGCTTATAAGCAGATTATTCTGATAATTTGATAATCTGCAAATTATCAGAATAAGCTTGTTTTTTGTTTGGGGGAGCTTATTTAAAATAGCTTAATGATAGCTGTTGTTGGATAAATGTATATTCTGCTCCTATTTGGTGAAACTGTTTGTAACAAAACTGTATGTAATGGAAATAATTTATTCCTCATAACTTCTTATAGGAATAAATTATTTTCTATTATAATTCTTAACACTCCCCCTCAAGTTTGGAATGTATGTTAATAATTCCAAACTTGCTAAGTAGTGAAGAAAAATTGGTCGTTTAGATTGTCTAATTTTGCTAGATTCAGGCTTTACTAAATTTCGAGTTTTTTGTTCATATGCTTCGGTGCAGAAGAGAGATTCAGACTTGGCTAAAATTTGTTAGATTCAGGCTTGGCTGAATTTTGAGTTTTGACTGCCATATGTTTAGGCGTAGAAAAGATATTCAGACTTGGCTGAATTTGTTAGATTCAGGCTTAGCTGAATTTTGAGTTTTGCAGGGAAATAGACAACTTACAGGAAAACTGACTTTTAGTTGACCGCGATTGTCTTGTTGGTCCCCCTGATGCTTGGGCCAGGGAAGAAAAAAATACTGCATAAGAAATGACCGGCTAAAAACACAGCTCTCCCTGACGCTTTGGCAGGAAAGAAAAAAATACTGCAAAAGAAATAGCTGGCTGGAAATGCAGCTCCCCTTGATGCTTTGGCAGGGAATAAAAAAAATTGCATAAGAAAAGGTCGGCTGGAAACGCAGCTCCCCCTGACGCTTTGGCAGGAAAGAAAAAAAAATACTGCACGAGAAATGAACGGCTTGTCCGATTCATGACAGCAATATCTCCGGGTGGCGGCATCGTTGGTGCCGCCCTCGCGAGTTTACTGAATTTGCTTAAAATGATCTTGATGATGGCCTTAGTGGGAGGATACGAATGATCGAAGCTGAAATTGGGATCCGAGCGGATCTCCCCCGTGGAGTCGTCGAGTTGACGTCGAATTGGAAAATGGAGTTAGTGTCGTCGAAATCCCACTTTCCTCCACAATCGCCTCTCTCGTTCGAGAAAAATTTTTTATTCCCCTCCCTTCCTGCACAGAGGATGGCAGGAAGGGAGTCCGACAATTTTCACAGGAGGGTTGACGGCTAGAATACAAAACTAGGCTCTGATACCATGTTAAAATTTCAGAATTATGTAGAATACTTGATTATTTCATTGATATAAACGAGGGTATAAATAACCCTTACAAGAACTCTATAATAGGAAAAATAATAAAAATGAAATTATATGAAAAGAAAGATATATCATATAATATCTCCAATAATTAATTCATATTAATTATTAGGAGATATATAAAATAACATAAAATAGGAAACCAAATAATTCTTAATATAAGAAAATAAATATAAAATAGGAAAGGAAATATCTCCTTATATTATGGAAATAATTTATTTCTCATAACTTTTTATGGGAATAAATTATTTTCTATTATAATTCTTAACAGCAGCTGTTGATTATTTATAATTTGCTTATAAGCAGATTATTCTGATAATTTGATAATCTGCAGATTATCAGAATAAGATGGCTTGCTGTTTGGGGGAGCTTATTTAGAATAGCTTAATGATAGCTATTGCTGGATAAATATTTATTCTGCTCCTGTTTGGTGAAACAGTTTGTAACAAAATTGTATCTAATCATTTATTTTTTTTATAAACTATTAACTTATTAGCTAATAAATTTTGATTAATCAATTATTAATTACATAAATGAAGAATTTCTTAGAAATTTATTAAATAACTTAAAATTTTGATATATTTTTATTCATT
>NW_018250518.1:0-2718 GCF_001263595.1 Phalaenopsis equestris | reverse complement strand
TCCCTCATTCTCCCGATCCGCTCCTACCAGAAACCATAAATTATCGAGGAAGGTAAGCCTGTTTGCGCCATTCTTTCTCTTCGCTTGGTGAGAGGGCCACCCCATGCTCAAGATTCAGGAGACAAAGGAATCAGCGAGGGCGAGGGCGCACCGAAAGAATTTTTCACGCTACCGGGAGAAGCAGACGCATGACGCGGCTCATTCCCCGCTTCTCCTTCTGTTAACGAAATCTTGTAAGTGCGTATGAGCGGCAGAAATAATCTGCTCCGAATGTATTTTTCAAACACCTTCACGGCTTTTTCATACCGCCACGGCGCCACCGCACCCCAATAAGCCGCCCCAAACGGGCCCTTAGTTTGAGTTTAGTTAGATTTTAGGTATGTTATAATTAAAAAATTTTGGTTAAAATTTAATATTAAATTAAATTCCATATTAATTTTATATTTAAACTTTTTTTGACTTTAGTTTGAGTTTAATTTGATTTGGGCTTAGTTTAAATTTAAGTTTAAACTTGGGTGTGATTGATTTAATTTCAAGTTTAAATTAATATTAAATTTAATTTCAATTTAAGCCAAGCACAAGAGTTAATCACGGCACACTCAAAATTTTTTTAGAATATCCCAAGCTCTAAAATTAGCTAACCATTATGCTCCTAGCTTTTATAGGATAAGATAATAGTCTAGTATAGTTCTTTTAGAACTACGAGATGAGTTTCTTTTTTTCGTCGTTTTTCTTTCTTTTATTTTAGAAGAAGTCGTTAGCTTGTTCGTCGTCATATACTTCTCTCATTCGAATATATCTCCCTCCCAAATCAGATCAGTGATTCAAAGAGGAGAGGAACCAGATAAGAAGATACATATGACAAAATAACAAAAAAGAGAAAACACAAAATGTGGAGAGCCTACGTACGGTGAACCTCGCAATGATAGGTTAAGAGTGTTTGCCCAAACAAGATCGAGCGAAAACAATTTAAACTGATTTTAGCAAAAAAACACCTACATAAACTACCCAAAACCGATGATTCAGGTGTAGGTGTTTGTTCTGGGGTCAAGAGCACTCCCACGGAGACGTATCCCACTTGGTTAATTACATCTTGGGGGATACTCAAGAATACTCACGATAAAAAGAGTTTTGCTTTGTAGTATCATAGACCTGGGCTATAGGCTATCAAAAAAAGGTTATTTAATGTGGGAAAATTCTTGATTCTTCGAAGCTCACGCTAAGTCATCAGACAGAGAACGAGTCTCTCACATCTAAAATGGATAGCGACTCATCGACATATGGAGTCCATGGTTAATATTTGATAGTTTGATAGTTTGTATGTTGAGATGCCTCTAATACTTCCCTATAAAAATAGCAAGTATCATCCCAATGATATGTTTTATTTGACCATAGATGGCTCATTTTACTACCCAAGAAGCCTTTATTGATTTTATTTAATGGCAAAAAAGATGGAATTCTTTTAAACTTCCAATATTTAACAATTATTCTATCAAATTTAAATTATCACAGTACTTTAAGACATTCTTATGATCCCTTTGGAATGCAAAATACTTGGTGTTGTCTCATAGGTTCATGTCAACTCTTATTAGTGTAGGACACTTGAAGAGATATTTATTTTGTAGGACCCATATAAGTTCAATGATTAATACTAACAGTGCGATAATCGTAAGGTGTTTATAGGCACTCTCTCTTTGTGATATGATTAAGTGAGCAATTATGCTTCTTCATTTCAGATGGCAGACGGTTCGATGATCCTTAGTGGTCTTTCAAGTTAGCAAATCCTCGGCTAGAGATATGAGAATTTCTAGATGGTGTGGTATTTTCTATATTTTTAAGGTTTTATAATGATTTTGATCATTACTTAAACATTGTTGATAGTTTCATCTTGGCAAGGCATCTCTTGCTCAGGTTGAAGTATAGAACCCAAAAAATTTTTTATACGAATTAATATCAATAGAACTTTTTGTGAGTTCTAGTAATCATGCAATTAAAGCTATTACAAGTCAAGGACATATCTCAATTATTCTTCTCGTAAGTCTTGAATGAGGGCAACTAGGTGACTATAGTTTATAGATCATTGACTTTCAACATTTGTCTTAAAAGCCTCATAATGAAGTTCTTAAGGGACTATCATTTTGATTCATCCTTAAAAATTGTCAATTATCTCCTTAGAAACCTTTGGACAGTGGAGATTTGATACTTAATACTCCTTTAAATTCAAACATATAAGTGTTCACTTTTAATGGGAGGCATGGGAATCATTGGAGTGATTATTCTTTGAAGCAGAGAAAAAAATAAGCAATATTTTGAAACATTATTGTACCATGTAACGAGTGGCTGACTTAAAGTTGGCCACAGGGTTGATTAGGTTTGCTCTATCTCTATATGACTAAGTGTGATATATTGAACTTTATTAGAGGCCTTTCCTTTATAATCTCCTTATAGATTGCATTCGTCAGCTGAGACCTCTTACATTTAACTCACATTTAACTCTTTTTGATAGTAAATTTCATTCAAAACAAAAGTAAAGGTTAACACTCTAACATCTAAGTGAATTTTTATACAATTGAATCTAAAAAGATTCCAATTTCTCTACTCTTAATGATGCTCTAAAAGCGCACTCCTAAGATTTCTAAATCATCTTTTTAATTCTAGCTTCCGTCCTTCAAGTTGTTTATTAAATTAAAAACAAGTAGATTTACATGTTTAAAAATG
>NW_018250517.1:0-627 GCF_001263595.1 Phalaenopsis equestris | reverse complement strand
TGGTGATCCCCCAAACAGATTATTTGATACCATTTAGATAATAGTATGTTTAGTTTCAAATGAATTAGCCACTATAATAGGTTTTTTAATATTACAATAAAGTTCATCTATCGTAGGGTTGGCATAATCTCGTAAATGTCTAAAGTCTTGATGAATTTCAAAGGTCTAAAGTAATCTCGTAAATGTCTAAAGTCTTGATGAATTTCAACATTTTGATCATTTTGGTTTGCAATTTCTGTAATTTTTTTAGATTTTTCAAAGTTTTAATTTTTTTTGCTTTTTTTTATTTCCTTGACAGTTCTTTCTAATTTGGAAACATAGGGAACTAGTCCTTCAGAACTTGAACTACGCATACACTAAAATAAAATAAAATACACACAAAAGAAAAATATTATATAATATATTTCTACAATAACTCTTAAAGTTTAAATAAGTCTTTCTAAAAAAGAAATTTGCTTTCAATCAGTTTTTCCCCAGCAATGGCACCAAAAACTTGATCATGTTACTATTTAAATGCAAAAGTATAACAATGTCTTTGATGATATTTTTCACTTATGTTTCCATTGCAACAGAACAAAAAACTTGATCTTGGGGAAAATAAGAATTTAACTTTTTAATTTATATATA
>NW_018250516.1:79650-80988 GCF_001263595.1 Phalaenopsis equestris | reverse complement strand
CATCATCTTCCTAAAAGTTATCTTTAAATCAGAGTCATAAAATTCAAGGTCTGCAACCCCTGAACTACGTATAGAAATTTAAAGACTTAAATAATGTGACAGATATAAAAAATATTTTTGGTATTTTGGATTTTTCACACAATAATTAAACACACTATACAATATTATAATTTCCAAATCTAAGAGTTACAATTTAACTAAAATTCCCCTAAAGTTCTTACCGAAGCTTCCCCTGTAACGGCGCCAAAAACTTGATGCGCCCCTAGTGTGCGTTGTTATTCTGCATGTTTTATGTCATATAAACTCGCCTGAGATGGTGTCAAAAACTTGACCCAATTTATATGTAACAGCTAATATGTAAAATCAAAATATTATAAAATGTAGAAAATAATTCACACACTATGAGTTCTACGCAAGTGCACATATCGCTTTAAGTAATATATAACTTTCTTTAAAAATCCCATTATCGATCCCACGAAGAAGTGAGGTAAGAAATTCCTTGGGCTAATTCTAGTCTACTACTATAAGCAATTAGTTTGAAAGATTGATTAAAGTGGTTTTAATGTATGCTAACCAAACTAAGTTTACTAAATTAATTTATAAACTTTAAATTTAAATTTACTAGGAGTAAACCAAGTTTTGTGACAAAGAGTTGAAGTTTAAGAAAACATCCTTCCCACTACAATAATTTTTTTGTTAATGATAGAGATAAATGGTTTGAATTTTTACAATGTCAAATAGGAGCATTTTTAGTTCTCTACCATTAGTAAAGTGTTATAGAGAATCATTGGTTAATCTTAAGTTTAGTACATAAATCCATGGTTAGGCTGGGAGGATACTGACTCTCACTCCAGAGCTCCTACTTCCCTTCCCCAGAATGCTAATTCTCGCTTCAGTTCTTAAACACTAACACCAAATTGGGGATTTTAGTCTTTCACTCTAAAATCTCCAACTATACACCCAAAAACACACCTAAAAACGTATATTTTCATATTTATTTGCACCTAATTCCATGAACAAAATACTCCTTCATGGAATTGAATGTAATTCTCATTTTTTTGTGAAACTCATACTCCATTTCCCGGATAGTATGTTTCACAACATATGTTAACATTTTAATTGGCCAAATCAAAATGTAAATTAGGAACAGAGTGAAAAATCATCACAATTATTTAACATTTAAATGAGACATCCAAATTATCTCTCTATTTCACCATATCTCGTTGCAGGGAGAAAGACAAAGAAAACTACTCAAAATTAAAGAGGAAGATACGACAAAACACAATATATATATATATATATATATTTATTTTTATTTTTATTTTTTTTTTTTTTATA
>NW_018250516.1:77109-79062 GCF_001263595.1 Phalaenopsis equestris | reverse complement strand
CTCTTGTTGGAAAATTCCAGTTGGGTCAACCCAAAATTGACCTTGTTAGAAGCTTCTTTGATTCTTTAAATTTTATTGGACAATGGAAGCTTGGTTTGATAGATGGCAGATATCTTTTTATCCAGCTCACAATGGAAGAAGATTATGCTAGACTATTTGCTAAACAAGATGTTTCCATATCAGGAGTTACAATGAAAATCCAGAAATGGACTAGAGACTTTGATCCAACTAAGGAGCCTCCTATGGTCCTAATTTGGTTTAAGCTACATGGCCTTCCATTACCTTACTTCAAGCTTAATGCACTTTTTAACATAGGGAGAGCACTTGGTACTCCCCTTAAGGTTGATGCTCCTACTTTCAACAAGGCAAGACCTGCTCTTGCTAGAATTCAGGTGGAAAGAGACATTATTCTCCCTGAGATAAAAAGGATATGGATTGGTTCTGATGAAGAGGGGTTTTGGCAAGATATAACTGCTGAACAAAAGCCTTATTACTGCCAACATTGTAGAATGTTTGGTCACACTGTTGAGAAATGCTACAGCCTCCAACTTCCTACAAAAAAACTATCTATGAATCCAAGGGTAGCTAGTCAGGTTTCTAATAAGGGACAATACAATCTTACCACCACTGATAATCACAGGGAGACTGGGAAAAACAGTAAAACTCCTTCTGATAGGAACACTACTCCACCTAATTCTTTCCCCCCTGATGATCCATTAGGGGAACTATCTGAACCCCACAAAAACCTAGAATCTTCTTCAGGTTGTGTGGTGAGGGTAGAACCTAATGAAGTTAGAATTATCACCCCTCCCCCAACACCTACTGAAAAAGGGAAGTGTGTTCCAGAAAATCCTTTGTCCATTGAGGATGATACTTATGAAGCTGTTGTTGTTGATATGCAGCAGGCTTTGGAAGCTGAAAGGCAAAGTCAGAAAACAAGGAAAAAGAAAGTGATGAAAAGCTCCACTATTGTTGAGGTTACTCATCATACATTTGCAACAGGCCATGGAAGAAGATTGGCAAATTCAGAAAACCAGGAAAAAGAAAAAGAAAACATCTGAGGTGCAGCAACAGCTACAAGGAACAAACTCTCCTTTGAAGGATGGGAAGGCTAAGACTCATTCTTGCTCTACCTCTATTTATAATAGAGGTAGAACTAGGTCCAGGTCCCAACCTTCTATTAAATTCTCTCCTATCAGTGATTAGTATTCCTCTTTTGAATGTTAAGGCTCCCATGATTAATATATTGTCTTGGAACATCAGAGGAGTGGCTCACCCCTCTTCTCTTTTGAGATTAAGACATCTCATCAAAATTCACAAGATTTGGTGATTTGCAATTCTTAAACCTATGGTCACCAAATATCCTCATAACATCATCAACAAGTTTTCCAAGTTTACTTTTTATGATAATTCCACTAATAAAATCTGGCTATTTGTCAGACCTGAAATAAAGTGCAGTTTACTTGTTAACCATCATCAGTTTCTCCATGTTCAATTTGCTATTGGAGCACAGGTGGGATTTGCATCTTTCATCTATGCTAGCAGCCTTCCCAGATACCAGCAAGAATTGTGGCATGAGCTAATGACTTTAGGGCAAAATATTAACTCTTTCTAGATTTTGGGGGGTGACTTCAATTGTATCACCTCTCCAGCTGAAAAAAGAGGGGGTAAAGCCCCTTTACTCTCTCCAATATCCAAATTCAACAATTTCATCAGTGATGCTGGTCTTTTTGATCTAGGATTTCAAGGTCCTAAGTTCACTTGGAGAAGAGGCACTTTATGGGAAAGATTGGATAGACTGCTGGGAAACTCTTTTTGGTTTCAAACCTTCCCTTTCTCCACTGTCACTCACCTTGCAATGGTTGGATCTGATCACAGACCTCTCCTTTGCTCCATATAGAACACTGCTAGACCAACTCATACACCTTTCAAATTTCAGAATATGTGGACTCT
>NW_018250516.1:69035-75633 GCF_001263595.1 Phalaenopsis equestris | reverse complement strand
TCAGATCAAAGCACAACTTGATCATTGGACTAACTCCTTCCTCTCTAATGGTGGAAGGATCACTGTTTTGAGGAGTATTCTCACTGCAATGCCTTCCTATGTCCTTCAAATGTTCTCCATGCAAAAGGGTACTCAAAATTCCATTGGAAGGATTTTCAACAAATTTCTCTGGTCTGGTCAAAGGAAGCAATTTCACTGGCTCCCTTGGCAGAAATTATGCAAACCTTTACAAGCTGGTGGGCTGGGCTTTAAAGACTTCCAACACCTGGGTTCCATAAATCTTTGCAAATTATGGATCAGATTCAGGTCCCAGGATAGCAGATTTCTAAAAGAGAAATATTGCAGATCTCTACATCCCTCTTTGGTATCAAGGAAAATAGGGGATTCCAAACTATGGACAAATCTGTTGAAAATCAGAAATAAAGCTGAGGAACTCTTCCTTTGGGAGCTAGGAGATGGGCATATCAACTTTTG
Organism: Phalaenopsis equestris; assembly: GCF_001263595.1. Lineage (NCBI taxonomy): Eukaryota > Viridiplantae > Streptophyta > Magnoliopsida > Asparagales > Orchidaceae > Phalaenopsis > Phalaenopsis equestris. Next base: position 75,159 of record NW_018250516.1, on the reverse strand, counting down.
GTTAGACAACTGGGTCAGTAATGGGGAGAAACTTGAATGCCTCCACCCCAATCCCAACACCCAATGTCTTGTCAGGGATTTTTGGTCTGAAAATCAGTGGAACTGCAGGGTGTTGAACACTATTCTATTCGATCCACCATTTCTACATTAAATTCTTAGAGTCTTTTTAAATCTCTCCCAAAAGTTCTCCCCAAATATGACTTGTAAAATTCAAGGTTTGCAGCTCCTGAACTCCGCATTCAAATCTAAAGACTTAACTAATAGGACAGATATCAAAAATATTTTTGGTATTTTAGATTTTTTTTTAAATAAACACATAATAAATAAACACACTATATAATAATACTAAAAATTCCAAATCTAAGTCTTACAGGTTGAATTAAAATTCTCCTAACGTTCTTACCGAAGCTTCCCCGGCAACGACGCCAACAACTTGATGTGCCCCTAGTTTTGTGTTATTTTTCTGCATGTTTTATGTCAAATTAAATCCACGGTAACAGTGCCAAGAACTTCACCCATTCTAAAATTACGTAGTAATTTCGCTTTTCAAAAATATGGCGAAAAACTTGACCCAATTTATATTAAGTAGTTAATGTGGAAAATCAAATTATTTATAAACTATATAAAATAGTTCACATACATGTGGTTCTACACAAGTGCACGTATCGCTTCAATTAATTTAGGGTTTTCTTTAAAAGCCCTAGTATCGATCCCATGAAGAAGCGAGGTATGACATCCCTTAAGCTAATTCTAGTCTACTACTATAAGCAATTAGTTTGGAAAGTTGATTAAGGTGGTTTTAATGTATGCTAACGAAACTAAGTTTACTAAATTAATTTTGAAAATTTAAAGTTAAATTTACTAAGACTAAACAAAGTTTTGTGACCAAGAGTTCAAATTTAATAAAGTATCCTTCCCACTACAATGAATTTTTTGTTAATGATAAAGATAAATGATTTGAATTTGTATTGTGTCAAATAGGAGCATTTTTAATTCTCTACCCTTGTTCAAGTGTTATAGAGAATCATTAGTTAATCTTAGGTTTAGACCCTAAATCTGTGGTTTGGCTAGGAGGATACTAGCTCTCACTATAGAGCCCCCACTTCACATCCTCTAAAGGCTAACTCTCGCTTTATTTCTTAAACACTAAGACCAAATTGGCGATTTTAGTCGGTCACCCTAAAATTTCCAATTCTTTGTCCAGTAATATATATTTCCCTATTTATTTGTACCCAATTCCATGAATGAAGCACTTCTCTAAGGAATCAAATGTGATTCTCACTTTGTTGTGAAACTCATACTCCATTTCCCAGATAGTATGTTTCACAATAGATGTTAACATTTCAATTGGCCAAGTCGAACAGTAAATTAAGAATGGACTAAAAAATCATCACAATTTATTTTATATTTTAAAATTGACACATCCAAATTATCTCTCCATTTCACCATATCTTACTCAGGGAGAAAGACAAAGAAGACTACTCAGAATTCATGACGAAGATACAACAAAACACATATTTTCTATATATAAACAAGTTTACAAAACAAATAAATGAAAGAACACAACTTATCTTGAACTCCTCCTCAAGCAAATCCCATGGAGTTCCCTTGAAGAACTTTCTTTCTTTACAAACAACACTGAATTCTCACTTAGAAATGTAATAGAGAAGAAATCTCTCACCTTCCCTCTCATCTTACAATTCTTCAAGAAAATCCTCTCCACAAAAATAGACTTTACCACGCACACACACACACACACACACACACACACACACACACACACACACACACAAAAACACACAGACACACCACACACACACACACACACTATGAAACACTAAAAAAAACTCAATGAGTGATACACCGAAAATATATGCATTTTTAGACCCATATTTTATACTCATTTTTTGTGATATTGCACTTTAATGGAAGGTATTTTGATATTTTCTTACAGATTGTTGATTTTTAGGGCTTAAAGTAAAAAGACAGAAAAATAGATGAAATTTGGAGTCAAAATTACGTTTTTGAAGAAATGCCTAGCACCGGCAGCGCCGAGGTCAGCGCCGACGACGTAGAACAATTTAAGGCTGGAGATTTTTACTCAGCGTAGACGATGCCAAACTAGCGCCGACGATGCCAAAGACGGTGCAGAACTTGTTTCTAGAAGGTTCGATGTATTAGGACAATTTTTTGAAGAGTTTTTGGAGGCACTTCTTAGAGAACGGACTTTGGGCTCTATTTAGGGTCGAATTTCATTAGAAAAAGTGCTCCTCTACATTTTTCACTCCCCTACGTTCATTTTTTGCAGCACACCATTCCATTCCACGACCATATTAGAGTCAATTTTTAATTTTACTTTCATAGTTTAGAGTCTTTGTGATGAGATTTAGTGTGAAACTTTCTGTAAGAGTGTTGGAGAAGGAGAAAAGTGAGAGATATCTTCTTCCTGCATTTCTAATGAAAGGCTACAAAGGATTTCGAAGAAAATTCCATTCTTTGAAAGCCCCGCCCCCTCTATCTTGGCCACTGCCATCCTTTTTGTTTCTTTTATATTTAAAAATTTTGTTTCGTTATTTTTTTCACATGAAGTTTGAGTAGTTCCCTCTATCTTTCTCCCTACTCTAAGATATGGTGAAATGAAGAGATAATATGGATGTGCCTATGGATGTAAATGAAGAGATAATATGGATGTGCCAATATTAAAATGTAAAATAAATTATGATGATTTTTCAACTCGGAACTTAATTTACTTTTGATCTAGCTAATTTAATTATTAAAATGTGTTGTGAAACATATGATTTCTGAAATGGAGTATGAGTTCTACAACAGAGTGAGGATCACATTTGATTCCATGGATGAGAACATCGCTCGTAGAATTAAGTGTAAACAAATAGGGAAATATTCTTTGTTAGGTGTAGAATTGGAGAACCTTTAGGGTAGTAGACTAAAATCTTCACTTTGGTCTTATTGTTTAAAAACTAAAGCGAGACCTAGCCTCCTAGCCTTGAGGTGAAGGGAGGGGGGAGCTCTGAAGTGGTAGTCGGTATCCTTCTAGCCTAGCCACGGATTTAGGGACTAAACAGTAAGATTAGCCAATGATTTTCTATGCACTGTATCAGGGTAGAGAATTAAAATTGCTCCTATTTGGCACCATATATATTATGAACATTTATCTTATCTCATTTTATCATAGCTTCATTGTAGTGGGAAGGATGTTTTTTCACATAAATGTCTTTGTTACATAAATATAGTTAATAGATTTGTATTTACTGTTTTAAACTTTGCATTTTTGATTTGATAATATTTGATAATAGTTTAGAAATAATATAATTTTGATTACATCTCAACAATTAAAATTAGTGACAGTTATTTCAATTGACTTTTTGTGAATTTCCTAGCAAATTTATCATTTCCAATTTAAACATTCCCCTTAGGATCGATATTTGGGGCTTAAATAGAAAGTCCATTATTACTTGATAATGATACTTATACTTGCGTAGAATCCAAATATTAATTGATTATACTTATTTAAATTTTACACATCTATTACTAAAAAAAATCAGATCAAGTTTTTGGCACCGTTGCCAGAGAAGGTAACAGTTTAATTAAATAGTTTTGATAAATTAGGAAATTTAAAGATAATATATATACCATAAAAAAACTTAATTAAAAAATCAAAAATCCAAAAAGAAATATTTTTATTGGAGTGTTTATTTGTTTACGAAAAATATTGGATCTGAAGGTTTAGTACCTTACGATTCAGAATTAGAACGTACTATTAGAAAAATTCAAAAGCAAAAAAGAGAAATTAAAAATTTACAAGAAATGGAAAATAATTTAGATAATCAAATAAATGAAAATTGACAAAGACTTTTGAAAGATTATGCAAATCCGACAGCTGATGAACTTCACTTGACTATTCAAAATCTTGATGTTGTTGCTAATTCATTTGAGCTTAAACTTGCTATTATCAAAATAGTACAAAATAATTAGTTTGGAGGATCACCTACTGAAGATCCTAACTTACATCTTGCTAGTTTTCTTGAAATTTGTGCTACATTTAAATATGAGGGAGTGTCTAATGATGTAGTTAGGCTTAGACTTTTTCCTTTTTCATTAAGGGATAAAGCCAAGGCTTGGTTAAATTAGTTAGCACTTGGATCTATTAGAACTTGGGGAGAAGTAATGGGAGAACTATCACAAAAATTCTTGGCTAAATATTTTCCACCCATGAAAACCGCTAAGCTTAGAAATGATATTACATCTTTTTGTCAGTTTGAAGGGGAATCGATATATGAAGCCTGGGATAGTTTTGAAGATCTTCTTAGAAAGTGTCCACACCATGCTTTACCAGATTGGTTTCAAAAATTTTACATTAGATTAGTAGGATCACTTAGATTTATTATAGATGCTGCTGCGGGAGGTTCATTAATGTCAAAATCTTTTGATGAAGCATATTCTTTAATTGAAGAAATGACTACTAATAACTTTCAATGGCACTCTGAAATGGTAAATCCTAAGAGAGTAGCTAGTATTCATGATTTTGATGTGATGTTTATTTTGGCATCTCAATTGTTGTTATTTCTAAAAAGATTGATCAACTGCGAGTGAATTATTCTCAAATACCCCTAATATTAGAGGAGAATTCACTATGATAGATTATTGATACTCAATCAACTTATGAAACTTTAAACGCTATAAATATTTGAAATAACAATCCCTATTCTAACTATTTTAACCCTGGATGGAAAAATCACCCTAATTTTTGTTGGAATAATTATAATAATTTGGTGAATCCATCCGGAAATCTGAACAATCAAGGAAATCATAATTTTTGACCTTATTATCCTCAAGGATTTAACTTCAACCCTAACCCACAAGTAAAGGAAAAAAAGTTGACGATGGAATAAGTAATGTTGAATATGAGAAATCAAATATAGAATCAAGAGGCTGCTATTAGAAATATTGAAAATCAATTAGGACATATTGCTACTGCACTTAGTAATAGATCTTCTGGAATTCTTCCAAGTACTGTGGAAGTTAATCCAAAAGATTAAAATAAAAAGAAAATTAAAGCTATTCAATTATGAAGTGGAAAAGAAGTTGAAAAAAGGTTCCAAAGAGAAATTGAAGTTAATGAAGAGAAGGAAGAAATGGAAAATCATCAACAGGAAAATGAACAAACACCTGTAGAAAAACCATTACCTCCGTTTCCTCAAAGACTGAAGCAGAAGAATAAAGATAATCAATTTACAAAATTTTTGGAAATTCTTAAGAAGTTAACGATAAATATTCTTTTTGTTGAAGCTTTGGAACAAATGCCAAATTATGTAAAATTTATGAAGGATGTATTAAACAAGAAAAGGAAGTTTATAGATCATGAGACCTTTACACTCAGTGAAGAGTGTAGTGCTATTATTCAGAAAAAGCTTCCTGAAAAATTAAAAGATCCTGGTAGTTTTACTTTACCTTGTGCAATTGGAGAAAAGTTTTACATAAAAGCTTTATGTGATTTAGAAGCTAGTATTAATCTTATGTCTTTATCAATTTTTAAACGTTTAGATTTGGGAGAAATTTCCCCTACTACGGTAACTTTTTAGTTAGCTTATTGATCAGTAACTTATCCAAAAGAAGTTATAGAAGATGTACTAGTAAAAGTGGATAAATTTATTTTCTTTCTAGACTTTATAGTATTAGATATGGAGGAAGATAAAGAGATTCCTATTATTTTAGGGAGACCATTTCTCGCAACAGGGAGAGCTGTAATAGATGTGCAAAAAAAAGAATTAATAATGAGGGTTAATGATCAAGAAATGAAACTTAATATAGCAAAAGCAATGAAATATTCTGCAATAGAAAAATATAATGAAAGTTTCAGGATGGAAGTAGCTGATTATCTAAGTAATGAGCAGTTTAAGAATGAGTTTGAAGATAAATTAAAGTAAGGAGAAATTTTTGATACTGAAGATGAAGTAAAAGAAGAAGATTTGGATTATATTCAGGGCAAATTTGAAGCATTATACTTCCTACAAAATGATAGTAAAAATCTTATTCCTTCAAGTATTATTCCTTCAAGTATTAAACGGAAGATATTACCTGCCCATTTAAAATATGTATTTTTAGG
>NW_018250516.1:62101-69002 GCF_001263595.1 Phalaenopsis equestris | reverse complement strand
GTTTGTTGTTATATCTTCTGAGTTAACTGAAATTCATGAACAAAAGTTGATAGAGATGATGAAAAAGTATAAAAAGGCTTTTGGATGGACTTTAGCAGATATTAAAGGAATTAGTCCTTCAATTTGTATGCACATAATTTTATTAGATGAACATATGAACCTAAAGTGGACCCTCATAGAGGATTAAACCCAATAACAAAAGAAGTTGTTAAGAAAGAGATTTTAAAGTGGTTAGATGCTAGAATTATATATCCTATTTTATATAGTACTTGGGTAAGCCCAATTCACTGTGTTCCAAAGAAAGAAGGAGTGACTATTGGGAGTGACTGTTGAAGAAATGAGAAAAATGAATTAATACCAACAAGACAAGTAACTAGTTGGAAAATTTGCATTGACTATAGAAAACTAAATATGACAACCAGAAAATATAACTTTACTTTACCCTTTTTAGACCAAATGTTGGATAGATTGGCTGGGAACAAATATTATTGCTTTTTAGATGGATATACTGGATATCACCAAATTCCAATTGTTTCAGAGGATCAAGAGAAAAAATTGTTTACAAGCTCATACAGAACATGTGCTTTTCGTAGAATGCCTTTTGAACTATGCAATGCACCTGCAACATTTCAAAGATGCATGATGTCAATTTTTAGCAATTTTAATTTTTAGCAATTTTATAATTTATAAAGCATGGAATGGAAGTTTTTATGGATGATTTTTCTATATTTGAAACTTCGTTTGAGTTATGTCTTAATAATTTAAAAAAATTTCTGGAAGTATGTGAAAAAATAAACCTAGTTTTAAATTAGGAAAAATGTCAATTTATGGTTGTAAAAGGTATTGTTCTTGGGCATAATATTTCTGAAAAAGGCATGGAAGTAGATCCTGCAAAAATCCAAGTTATAGAAAAATTACCACTTCCTAATAGTGCTAAAAGGCTGAGAAGTTTTCTAAGTTTTTTAGGACATGTTGGTTTTTACAGGCGCTACATAAAAAATTTTTCAAAAATAACTAAACCCCTATGCCAACTTTTAGAAAAAGATAAGAAATTTGATTTTAATGTGGAATGCATAATAGCATTTGAATTATTAAAGACAAAATTAATTACTGCACCTATAATAGTACCACTAACTAGGAGAAACCATTTGAAATAATGTGCGATGCTAGTGATTAGGCTATTGAGGTTGTATTAGCACAAAGGCACGACAAAGTTTTTAAAGTTATATATTATGTTAGTAAAACTTAAATAATGCTCAAATTAATTATATTACTACTGAAAGAGAGTTATTAGCTATTGTTTATGCCTTTGATAAATTTAGACCTTAATTAATTGGAACTAAATGTGTAGTGCATACATATTTTTCTGCTATTAAATACTTTATGCAAAAGAAGGATGTTATACCATGATTAATTAGATCAATAATTAATTAGATGGATACTTCTACTGCAAGAGTTCAATTTTATCGTGGTTGATAGAAAGGGAAATGATAATCAAACAACTGATCATTTGTCTAGAATAGAAGTAGAAATATTAACTAATTTTGCAAATGAAATTTTCAAAAATTTCCCGGATGAACATTTATATAGTATTGATGAAATGGATGTGCCATAGTATGTTCATATAGTAAACTATATTGTAAGTGATATTCTACCACCTGATATCAAGAATCCATAATTAAAGAAATTTATCTATGATTTGAAAGACTATTTTCTGGATGACCCATATTTATATAAACAATGTAAAGATCTAATTATTAGAATATGTGTGCCTTATGAAGAAACTCAACAGATAATTGAAAGATGCCATGATTCTTAATTTGGAGGACATTTTTGAAAAAATAGAACTGCATATAAAATTTTGCAAGCTGGATTTTATTTGCCTACTATTTTTATAGAGGTTAATGAATATATTAAAACATGCGATAAATGTCAACAAGTAGGAAATAATTCTAAAAGAAACGAAATGCCTCTAAATTACAAATTAGAAGTTGAAATTTTTGATGTGTGGGGATTAGACTTTATGAGACCATTTATGCCTTCATTTGGAAATATATATATATTACTTGTTGTTGATTATATGTCTAAGTGGATTGTTTAATTAAAAATATTTTTACAATATATGAAATGCCGAGAGTAATCATTATTGATGAAGGACCTCATTTCAGGAATAAGAGAATCAAAAACTTGATCAAGAAATATGATATAATGCATAAATTATCTACTGCCTATCATCCTCAAACTAGTGGTATAGCAGGAATATCAAATTATGAAATTAAACTCATTTTAGAAAAAGTTGTAAATTATTATAAATTGGATTGGTCTGCTAGACTAGATACTGCATTATGGGCATACAAAACAGCTTATAATACTCCTATAGGAATGTCCCCATATAGATTAATTTTTGGGAAAACATGTTATTTATCAATAGAATTGGAACATAAAGCATTTTGAGCTTTTAAAGAATTTAATTTTAATTTAAAGGATGTTGGTGAGAAAAGGTTATTACAACTCAATGAACTTGAGGAGATTAGAAATGAAACATATGATAATGCAAAAATCTATAAAGAGAAAATGAAAATATGGCATGATCCGAAGATTATTAAGAAGAAATTTGAACTTGGACAAGAATTTCTACTATATAATTCAAGATTGAGATTATTTCCAAGAAAACTAAAATCTGAATGGTTAGGACCATTTAAAATGATTAAAGTCTATCATTATGGAACTATTGTTATTAAAGATCTTAACACTGGAAAGATATTTAAAGTTAATGGGCATCGTTTGAAACATTATTATGAAGGGCACATATCTCAGTTTAAATAAGTTTCAATGTTAAGTCAATCCAACTAATCAAATGGTATGTCGGGCTGACGACGTTAAACCAAGTGCTTTGTGGGTGGCAACCCATACTTATATTACTATGTATTACTATTTTATTTGATAAAGTGTCTTATATATTAGTAGTTAATAATCCCACACAATTTCATTTGTTATAAATTAAGTCAAATATTGGTATTGGAGAAAAATTTGGAATCGAATTGAAAAAAAAAATGAAAGTAGCAATTTTGGCCACTGGCGTCGACGACGCCCTAGATAATGGACATCAGCGCCGGCAGCGCCAATCAGGAGCACCGACGGTGCTGAGTACTGTTGGAGGATTTTAGATGACTTTTGGCAGATTTTTGCTCGATGTCACTTCGTAATAACCATTGGGAAGAGTTTAAAAATGCCTAGAAACATTCTTGGACGCCTAAAGACTTCCTATTTTTGGATTCTATGGCTTCCAATTCCATAAATACTTTGAGGTTCGGAGTTTTCAACAAAAGAAAGTTTATTAGTTTTGATGCACAGCGATTATACGATAAATTTATTAAGAAGAGGAGATTGATCAAGGAAAGAGGATTTGTTAATCATGGGGTGATCAATCCAATTGGTCCGATTGATAAGATCCTTCTACAAAATAGTTGGGAAGTTCTGTGTTACACTATATCTGCGGTTGTCGTACTTGTGGTGAAGGAGTTTTATGCAAACTTACATGGAATTACTCAAGGTGTTGTCTTCGTACGAGGTAAGGTTATACCATTTACTTCTGTAAGGATTAATGAATTGTATATGATAGACAATGTTTAAATCTGTCATTATACAAATTTCATTCCTACACGAGATTTGATGCAAGACGTGTATAATCTTATGACGGATCAAAGTGAGATGTGAGAGGTACGAGATGAAGGATATGTTAGTTTATCCACTTCATTATTTAATCCAATCTTGAAGCAATGACATTTCTTTATTTCTACAAAGTTACTCCCTACTATGAAAATTAAAAGAGTCACCAAAGAATATGCTATTTTAAGTTACTTCTATTTCTTTATTTCTATAATATTTAAATCTATTATGGGTATCCTTACTAATGGACCAATTTATGTACTTTGGCATCCATCTACCATCTTTTTGATTTGCAGTCAAGCCCAAGTGTCATATGAAAGTTGGGAAAAGACTTTATTACCTTGGGAGCCCATGATCTCTATTGATGAGAATTATTTTGGAAATGGAAATGAAGTATTAGAGCCATCATAAATCAATCTTCACATGCTTCAACTCCATTAATACCACCAAAAGTTGGAAGTTCGCTTACTTTAGAAAAGAAATTGAAGAAAATTGAAAGGGAACTTCAAATTATTATAAATGCATTAGGAGATCTTAAATATCTTTTTGATCACCTAGATTGGAGAATGAAAGAAAATTATGATCACACTAGAACTTTCGAAGCAGGATTAGTTCGGATGTTTAAAGAAAATGGGTGGATCGAAGAAAATTCAACAAATCAATTCTTGTACTAATCCTTCTACAACTTATATGTTCTTTACCAATCTATGAGAGATATTAGAGGAGGAGAAGCACTTAAGAAGAGGTGTAATAATTGAAGACTTTAAATTCTCTATCTATTTTAGAACATTATATATATTTAGTGTAATTGTGTGAATTTTGATTTGATTTGGTTTATTTTTGCTTTAGAATTCTGAACTTTGATTGTGTGTATAGTCTTGTGACAGCATTTAGTGTTGTGGCTTGATTTTGACCCTGCTTTATAATTATTTTGTTTAATATGTGTTATTGTGTGATTAAAAAATGTGTTTGTTAAAAGTTTACTTTCATATATAAAAGTTAGTTTATTGTTGTTTGTGAAAATTGGTGTTTGTGAAATGTTTTGTTTACAAATTATTGTTAGATAAAAATTTTTTTCTAAAATACTAAAAAATTTTGGAGTAAGTTGATGGGAAATTGAAAATTAAAAAAAAACAAAATATATAATTTTTCGGGCCTTTAGTGCCGATGGCGCCCTCGACCCGACAGCAGATTAAACCCTAAAAATTCACAATTTTTACTATGGCCACCATTTTTTACGCTTAAGTCATCTTTAACCTTTGGTTTGGGCGGCTAGGGCTTCATTTTGGGCATGCTTGATTTTGGGCTGATTTGAGGTGATTTTGAAGCTAAAAGACTTCGAATTTCATCTTCACTAGGTAAGAGCTACACTTTAAACCAAAAATTTTTACTTTCACCAAGGATTAATCTCACATTGCATGGATCCAAAAATATGGAAATTTTTTGACAAATTTTTGAGAAAATCCTTTGGTGATGAACTCTTATTTAGTGATTTGAAGTTTAAAATGTTTTAAATTTTGATTTTTAGAAATTTGGGATTTATTCAAAATTTATTAATTTTTTTTAGATTTCCTATGGCACATAGATCGAGCAAAAGAAAAATAAAATATGACGAGCAGAGATTTATTAGCTTTAGAGCTAGTGCTCGATTTCATAGTTTGCAAGAAAATAAAAAAGTGATTCAGGACCGAGGTTTTAAAAATCCGGGAGGAGAAGTTGAACGTTTGATTATTGCTCAATAATGGGAAATTTTTTGTTTTTTTACTGCCGATGCGATAGTTGGTATTGGAATGGAATTTTATGCCAACCTTTTTGAAGCTTTTGATGATTTTTTTTGTTCGAGGAAAAAGGGTGGAGTTTACTCCAAAAAAAATGAATGAGTTTTATCAGTTAGAAGATGTGTATAGATGCCAATATCATTCTTTTTCTGCTACAGATCAGGCTTTAGTTGAAATTATTTCTTTTCTGACTAGTGAAAAAGGGCCTTAGAAAATAAAGAATAGTTTTAAAGTTAACTTTAAGGATAGAGCCATCCTAAACTTCTGTATTCAACAAGCGATGGATATAGATGTAGGCCCTATCAATTATATGAACACTCAATATATTGCTTTGGGAGAGACCACTGGTGGATTGGCGCACCCTGCTATGATTTACACACTTTGTGAGCATGCAAGAGTTGATTTTAGACATGATGAGGAGAGGATTGAGCCTGATAGACTGATTGGGCCTGCCAACATCAAATCTTATGAGTCCGTTATTGATTGGAGGAAGACAAGCTAGATTTATTCCTTCTACTTCTAGAACCCCTAGTGAGCCTACTTCAAGTGACCCCAACAACAAGGACTTGTTGGACCAGACGATAATTCAACAGGGAGATATTTTGATGATGGATCATAGGATGCAGAATATGGAGTCCATAAATGCTCACACTGATGATCTGATTCACCATAAATTTGAATATGATGCTGCTTATGATGATGCTTTAGTGAGATATCTGAGGGGTGCCCATACAGTTCAGTTCCCCATTCACCCTACTTATACTCCACATCAGCAGTAGAAGGTAGATGTTGATGATGAGGAAGATAATGACTGATGATCTATTTTATTTGTTTGTTTGTGTTTGTACTGTGTGATTGTATTGTTTGTGTTGTGATATTGTTGAAACTTTTTTTGTTATGTTATGTTAAACTGTAATGTGGAAAAATGTTTTTATTTTTAGAATTTAATTTAGTTTTGTAGTTAATTTCAGCACTTTATTATGTATTGTGATTAGCTTTTTCTTAGCAAATTTCATATTAGCTCTTTCTCAGCAAATTATGTATTGTGATTAGCTTTTTCTTAGCAAATTTCATATGTATTATGTGTAATTTAATGTTTTTAGCTTTGTAGTTTTCATATTAGCACCTACAACATTTTAAAATGTATGTTCAAAAATCAAAATCTCCAACATGTATGAATTTTTTTTTATATATTCTTTTACCCTTCATTTTTAAAGTTCTTCATGTAAAAATCTTTTAAAAATTTAAGTTTGCGGTGGAGAAGAAATATCATTGTTAGAAAAGAACTTAATTTTATTTGTCCTCACTTAATTATATTTTCAAAATTTTAAATTTAACATGACCTTTGGTATTAGAGGTTAACTTTGGATAACTATATTTATGTTTCTAAATATATAGTAAATTTAAGTAAAAAAGTTCAATAATAAAGGTTAATTCTAGGGGCTAAGATATTT